>NW_016161415.1:12250-41880 GCF_001687245.7 Rhagoletis zephyria
AACTCTTAAAAAAAGTAGCCTATTTTTCAACCTAGCTCATAAGCTATCTGTGTGAAATCTTCCGTGCAAATCAATTCACTCATTTCCACGTATTAATTAAATTAAACATTTCAAACAGGTGGCAACTTAAAAAAAGTAGCGTACTTTCTATCCTAGGGCATAAGCTATCTGTATGCAAAATTTCATGCAAATCTGCTTAGTCGTTTCCGCGTATTAATTTAATTAAACTTTTTTAACAGGTGGCAACTTAAAAAAAGTAGCGTACTTTCTATCCTAGGGCATAAGCTATCTGTATGCAAAATTTCATGCAAATCTGCTTAGTCGTTTCCGCGTATTAATTTAATTAAACTTTTTTAACAGGTGGCATCGCTTCTAAAAAATTCGCCTATTTTCCACTGTAGGTCATAAGCTATCTGCTTGCAAAATTTCATGCAAATCCATTCAGTCGTTTCCGCGTATTAATTTAATGAATCTTTTTTAACAGGTGGCAACTCTTAAGAAAAGTGGTCTATTTTCCAGTCTAGGTCATAAGCTATCTGTGTGCAAATTTTCATGCAAATCCATTCAGTCGTTCCCGCATATTAAATAAATTAAACTTTTTTAACAGGTGGCAACTCTTAAAAAATATCCTATTAACCAATCTGGCCTATACGCTATCTGCATACCAAATTTCATNGAATCTTTTTTAACAGGTGGCAACTCTTAAGAAAAGTGGTCTATTTTCCAGTCTAGGTCATAAGCTATCTGTGTGCAAATTTTCATGCAAATCCATTCAGTCGTTCCCGCATATTAAATAAATTAAACTTTTTTAACAGGTGGCAACTCTTAAACAAATATCCTATTAACCAATCTGGCCCATACGCTATCTGCGTACCAAATTTCACACAAATCCGCTCAGGCGTTTCCGCGTGATGATTTCCCAAACATCCAAACATACAAACTTTCACATTTATAATATTAGTAAGATATATATATATCTGATTTTAATCAAGTGAACTGAGTGGGAGAAAGTGCGAAAGGCCCCAGCAAAAAAAATATCAAAAACCAACAGTAATTTTCAGCTCTTCGAACGTGCACATTATTATACTAAAATTAAATTGGCTTCGAAAAATTACGAGAAAAAATGAGACAATTTTGATTAAATTTTTGTTTAATTTGTTGAATTTTTGTGGGTTTTGTCTAAAGTTTGAAACTTTGACTTATATGACGTATGTTATGCATTAATATATATTTTCATAAAAAAATAAGTGAAAAAATTTATCAGTTAAATATTGTATGTATATTCNATTATACTAAAATTAAATTGGCTTCGAAAAATTACGAGAAAAAATGAGACAATTTTGATTAAATTTTTGTTTAATTTGTTGAATTTTTGTGGGTTTTGTCTAAAGTTTGAAACTTTGACTTATATGACGTATGTTATGCATTAATATATATTTTTATAAAAAAATAAGTGAAAAAATTTATCAGTTAAATATTGTATGTATATTCTATTAGCTAATTCAAGCAATTGGATTAAAAAATTAGAGTTTTTTAATGGAATCATGCCAGTGCATTAATATATATTTTCATAAAAAAATAAGTGAAAAAATTTATCAGTTAAATATTGTATGTATATTCATTAGCTAATTCAAGCAATTGGATTAAAAAATTAGAGTTTTTTAATGGAATCATGCCAGTGCGGGGAATTTCAGCGAAAATCGGGGAATTTCGCGTTGGAGTACGGGGAGAAATTAAACGGGAGTTTGCATCCCTTGAGTGTAATAAGTTTCGATGAAATCGCTTTTTTATTAAAGTTCACCCCTTATATCGATTTTTAGTAATTTTGCTGCACTAGTTACTTAAATATCGTAGTTTTCGTATTTTCCAAAAATACCGGTATATGGAAGGCAAGCGCTTTCGATAGAAGCAACATTTTGATATGAAAGAAAATGTTTTTCAAAGCTAATGTAATTCCCTTTCATGAAAAAGTATTGGCAANTCGATGAAATCGCTTTTTTATTAAAGTTCACCCCTTATATCGATTTTTAGCAATTTTGCTGCACTAGTTACTTAAATATCGTAGTTTTCGTATTTTCCAAAAATACCGGTATATGGAAGGCAAGCGCTTTCGATAGAACCAACATTTTGATATGAAAGAAAATGTTTTTCAAAGCTAATGTAATTCCCTTTCACGAAAAAGTATTGGCATTGAGCCTCAATTACTCCTTGACCTTAAAAAAATTGGTCTAATATAGTGTTCTTCGAAAAAAAAACATGCAAAATCCACTGGATCTATTACAAAAAAAAAAAAAAATTTTATATGTTTTATTATACTGATAAAAGATTTTTGAGACGAGAAACATGATTCCTCTGTTTAAAAATCGAAAAAAAAATTGAACACCTCAATTTAGCAAATGAGTCAAACCACGCCAACTGTGTCAATGAATTTTCATTGATTTTCTGGAAAGTGAAGACAATTGTGGGAATCTGTAGATAATTATAGAACAAAAATACACTTTGGACGGTTTTTCGAAATTGCACTTCGTTTTTGTTTAAAGGTGAGAAAAAAATCGATAGCGACTGACAAAATTGAAAAGACCATTTTTTTCTTTTTGGAACTTAAAAACAAGACTTTAGAGTATATTGTGCCAAAATTTCACTGCAATCGCAGGCCTAGAAGATCTAAATAATTGCAATTGTTTAAATTATTGTTATTAAAGAATGAATTGTTTTGCGAATTTTATTCTGCAAATCTTTCTATTGTAAAGGGAAAAGCTTCAGCAACTCTCAAAAAACATTTCATCGAATTTCATCAAATGGGTCGCGAGTTACGAATTTTTCTCTCAAAAATTGCAATATTCTTATAATACCAAAAAAAAAAAAAAAAACGAAGAGCAATTTCGAAAAACCGTCCAAAGTGTATTTTTGTTCTATNAGTGTATTTTTGTTCTATAATTATCTACAGATTCCCACAATTGCCTTCACTTTCCAGAAAATCAATGAAAATTCATTAACACAGTTGGCGTGGTTTGACTCAAATGCATTATTTATAGTGATAGAACTTTTTAGAAAAGTATCGATACTAGTACTCATATAGAATACTCTAAAAAAGTATCGATGCCAGTACTCATATTTGCAAGAAAGTATCGATAATACTCGTACTTCCTAGTATTCTCAAAGCAAACGCAAAAAGTAAACAAAAATCAGATTGCTTTGCTTTTTTCGCCTCTTCCTATTTGTAAATTGAATATTTTATAATTTTTTGACGCGTACATGTATTTATAAATAACTTTACTTTGAAAATGAAATGTAAATGTTGAAGACGAGAAGCAGATGTGGTGAAGCCCATTCTCTATTGGAAAGATAAGCTCTTTTTTATAAAAATTTTCTTCAAGAATGGGCTGGATTTCACAACGAAGGTAGAATACATGGGTTAACGACGGCTGCCTTATGCTGGAGAGTGGCCAAGTTGTCGAGTCGAAAGACTATCCTCTTCCACCATTTATTATCAAAGGGGAGGCAAGATATTCGTTTTTCAATTATTTAAATATTTTTACCCGAAGCCAATGTTGAAATGACCGCTACATTTTTTTCTAGGTTGTGTAAAAATTGCATAACTGTGTCAATTACCAGGAGCTTACTAGAACAAAATATGTATTAATTATTAGAACAGGAGTATACATATGTGAAAATTTTGGGAAATCAAGTTTGAAAGTTTTTTTGCGACACTTAGCTCTACATTTATGCAATTGAAATGCTTCCGTGTAAGCATGGTATTCTAGGTTTTGGTATAACATAGAAAATCCAAGGATTAACCAAGTCAACCCAATAACTCAAAACTGATAAATTTGCACATTCATTCTGGCATGAGAGTGGCGTTATTTGAATTAAAAACTTTAAAGGCGTGTTTCTCGGGTTTTCAGTTTTTTGAGTTATGAAAGTACTGAAGTAAATGAGCTTTATGTTCATTTTCATAACATTCATATTGGATATTGAAGTTAATATTCGAACGTTCGCCACAATATTTATTGGGTAATTTAAAAAAAATTTACCTAAAAAAGTTACTAACTCGTCGATACTTTTCAGCATTCGCGATATTTACTCAGTACTTGTGAAAAACATCGAGTTCTCGATACTACTCAGTACTCATAAAAAGTATCGATATTCTGTAGTCGGTACTCATATCGCTCAATCACTAATTATTGATTGAATTTTTTTATTTGCATGCAGCTGGGCATTCTGTGCTGTGGATTCAAGATCTTAAATTTGAGTTGAGGTAGAAATTTTTAGGCCCACTGAGAGCCAAGTTATAACAATTTTAAACGAAACTTCGAAACTGCTGTACGAGTTTTTACTCTCAAATTATAACGAAAATTTGCAAAAACGTCTAATGAAATTTCGAAGTTTAACTTCAGAATCCGATGGAAAACCGAAACTTTTTTCTTTGATGAGGCACCCTAATGTGCATGTTAAAGGTTCATCACAATCAAAATTATTACGAACTAAGTAGCACTTCGCCGTTCGCACTCGGCGTAAAACTGTAGGCCCTCCCCATTGTGGGACAACGTCAAGGCGCATGCCACAAGTCAGAGGAGAAGCTCGGCCAAACACTAACATATTGTGTAAGTGGCAATCTATTATTATTATTAGGTAGCACTTTAAACAATTTAATTACTTGCTGGTATTACGTTGACTAAATATATTAAAATTAACAAACAGTTGTCTCTTCCTCTGCTATAACATCCTCCAACTTCGCCGACATTTGGTCAATCTTTACGAAATTCAAAGATTCGTCAACGTTTACAAAATAGGTAGGTATATGACCACGCCCTTTCACGAGTGTATACCCCCGATAAGTACACTTAACATTATAAGTTTTCAATATTTTTGCTGTATTCTCTGTAACTTGAATGGCGCCGGCGATACCAGTGGAATCCATACGCGATGCCATGTTCACCGCGTTTCCCCAAATGTCATAATGAGGTTTGTAAGAGCCCACTACTCCCGCCATCACAGGGCCGTTGCAGATGCCTTAAAAAAAAACAAATTAACTATGATTAACAACAAATAAGCATTCGTTATTACCAATTCGCAAAGCACCTCTGTCCTCGTCATCGTCTTCGCATTGCAAATTCTCGACGTTAAAGGACTTCATTGTGCGCATCAGATCCATAGCGAACTCCAGCATTACGAATACGACATCGTTATATTCCTCGGACTTAGAGCTCTTCTTATTATGGCCCTCGTACTCCTGTAGACGTATGTTTTGAGCGCCTTTGCTTGTTGTAGGCAGCTCCTCATCATCGACAACTTCAAATCCTTCTTCTATGTCATGCTGTCTGCTTGCTGGAATAAAATATTTGATAAATAAGTTCTATCGAGCGTTCTGATTGCTAAATTTCTTACAATAATGGCTTCTTCGCCCATTTGGCAGCAGCGAAGAGCTGCGATAAGCTGTTTGAGTTTTTCGGTGCTCGGACCGTTTTGGATCCAGACCACACGCTGCCATATAAGTCCAGCCGGCCACTTTAATTTTTTCAACCTTTCTCGAGCCTCGATAAGTACTCAACTAGAAAAAGATGATGTAAGTTTTCTATTTATTATTATCTACTCGCAATGTACAAATCATGTACGTTAGTTACATTATTACGGATTATAGAAGAGACTGATGTTGGCGCACGCTATAAAAACGTATTGACAGTGTTCTCGCTAGCAAAACCTATAACAGCGGTCAAATAGCAATTTGGGACTGGAATATATGTATGGGAAAAAGAAGTCTGATGTGACTTATTTGATGTAAGGAAAATATGATGAAACCAAAGACCGAACCTCAGAAGCCTCTTTGGCGTCTCTAGATTAATAGCGACACAGTCGACAAATTAAGCCTTCGCAATGTATTTTTTGCTAAGGACTGAGCCTGAGCGACTTCCAAACGACCTGAAGCCCATAGATGCTTCCGTATAAACCCTAAAAGAACAATAAATCAACGTTTGTGATCGGCGGAAGCTACATTTCCTATGCTTTTAATGATCCGAGAACCAATCAAGATATGCAGGTACATTCAAAAACAACACGAAGAAAGCTTGGCGTCTTAAAAATTAAAGCACATTCAAAAACAACTGGTAGGATAAGAAGGAAGAAAACAAAAAATTGGTACGCAGCACGACCAAAAGGGGCTACACAGGTTTCATGAACAGCGACGTGATTGCTGAAGTTCTGAGCCCATTTCCACTTGTCAGGTTGACGTAACCGGAACGACCCGGATTTATATCTGGCTAAGGACTGTCACTCCCACAACGTTTTCTAAAACTATAAAGAATTTGTAGGCCGTTATAACAGCAATAGCGGCATATACTTTGAAAGCCAGAGTCTGAGTCTCCATTATTTGTACTCGTCTAGGACCGAATTCGAATAGCTACAGAGGGGTTCAAAAATAATGAACTATTTGAATGCGGCAGACTGAGCATACTGAGCTGCATACTGGCCTTTAAACGCTTGCAGCGAGTTGCTTGTTGTTGTTGTTGTTGTTGTTGCCCTCAACATCGTATGTAGGCAACAATATCATCAGCTGTTGGCTTCAGAACAAAATAAAATGTGCCGAACTGAACGGTGAAACGTACTTCAGTACCCTCTCCGGAACAAATGTTTTCGAGAGCAAATAAAAAGTTGTCCGGATACGAACGGTGAATCCGCCTTTATTATTTGAATTGTCTAACCCACAAATCGTGAAGCTACGGCTGATCTCAGATTCCTCTAAAAACCAATGAGAGCTTGCACTTACTCGGAAAACCCCGAAAATCCTACCCACAACCTTGGACTGAGTAGACAGTTACGTAGCAAATCCATTTCTTGGCGAGCAAAGTATTGAATTCCTCCATATCTTGGCCTCGCAGTTAAACTAATTGTATATTTGTTGTACTCATACCCAACTTGCCTATATCTGGCTGTTGTCCGTTTTTTTAATTTTTTTGGGTGTAAGCCCGATTTGAATAACTTTATAGAAATTCAGTAACTTTCCAACTTGTGACCTGGGGTCTTGAACATAAGTAAAAGTAGCCATCCAGAACGACATTTTGTTCCCAATCGTGCCTACGCTAAGACCGAATATTGACTCTTAGCAACACAGGAGCTAAACATATGTAGTTAATGGGGCTTTGCCTCAAATGAGTAATTTTGGACTGTACGGGACTAACAGTGTTTTATAAACATGTTAATTGAGTGCTCTGAAATCCCAAAACTTACCACTTCGTCAAAGTCACAAATAATCTCGTTTAAAACTCGTATGCCCACTTGTTCTGTGTCATAATTTCGTATAGTTGCAAACATAACGGCAACATTATCGTACTCCTCATAGTAGAGTTCATTTGTCATCTGTCGCGACATGTAAATATCGGCTGTAATGAGTAAGGGAATTAAGTACCTACATATGTCATAAAGTTTTGCGGTGATAGGAAATCTTAACCACTCACCTACGTGTGACGGTAAAATATTGTTGATAAGTATCGAAATGGTCTCATTTGTAAATTTAGCATCATCCTGCTTCTTAAGTAGCTGTCGTTTCCAACTAAAAGTAAAATAGATATTATTGTTGATGCCTTTTAATAAATTTTTTTAATGCAATTTTTTATAATATGGGTTCAAATTAGAGATGGGCGCGTGAGTGATTTTGATTCACGTTCACGCACGCTCACGTTGATGTTAGTTTTTTAATCACGCACGCTTTTTCAGGGACATTTTTTTTTCAAATCGAAACTTTATTTATGTAAATAGAATTTCATATAAATATTGTTACAAAAGCTTGGCCAAATTCCTTGCCTGGGATGAACGCACTATTATTTTTTTTACAGATATACGTACATATGTATGTGTGTGTTACTTGTATAAATAGAAAAGGATTCACATCAATGTAATATTAAAATGACTAGCTCATATATTTGTTTAAAAATAATATTTTGTCGAGATTATCACCAAGTAGTCGTGCACGTCCTTCTTCTAGAATTCTGCCTGACACAGAAAAAACTCTTTCAATAGTTGTTGAGCTAGCTGCTATGTGTAAAATTTGCCTTGAAAAGATTCAAAGAAGGGGAAAATTTTTAGCTTTCTCCCAAAATTTTAAAACATCGTCACAACTTTTGTTTTCAAATAAATCTTTATTTTCCTTTTACTGTTTTCATAAAGTTTTCCTGCAGATTTATCGTTTGTACCTTTGAATTCGTCAGAAGTGTATACAGCAAATAAGTTAAACAGCAGTAGTTTACCATTTTATTTTGGTTGAAAATACACATACATACATATGTACCCCAGTAAAATAATTATATGTGCAATACTTCAACTTCAACTAGTTAAACGAAAAACCAATACTAGATCTTTAATGTTTACTATAATTAAGTCTGTCAAAAAAATATAAGATACTTTATAAATATGCATTAATTTATAAGAAAATAATTTAATTGTACCATTATGTTGAAATTTTTATAGAAAATATTTATATGTGCAAAGAAATAAGTTGTAGGTTATCGATTATTTTAAAAAAAGTTTAAAAGATATTTTTGTTTGTTGTTTTTGGATTGGATTTCTATTGCACAATTTTATTTGGTTTACACTTTGCGGCATAGATTTTATCGAAGTTTTTTAGTAAAATTTTTATTATTTTTTCTTATTTGTGAAGTTTTGTATACATATTTAAGATTCAACATATTGTCATTCTGTTTTGAATAAGTAAAATTCTTGTGGAGGAATAGATCTTACAAATTCTCAGTGGTATTAAAGCTCATATTTGAAGCTAGATACTCTAAAAGAAAGTATTTCATTCCTTGAATAACGACTTTGTTGGTCGCACGGTATGAATAGCAACGTTTTACCGCTGGAATTTCCAAATATCTTCGGTCGAAATGGGCAAAAAATTCGCAAACTTTTTCAATTCTTCCTACAACGCTTGCAGTTTTTGTAAATGCTAAAAACGCATTTTTGTGCCATAGAGTGGGCTGTGGCTTGGTGATTTTTTTTCCAATTGCAATTGCCACGCCCATTTCTAGGGTTTGTCGCCTTAACGAAATAAAAATATCATATCTGGATAGGTATTCTATCGGAATCCGAAATAAAACTTTACTTTTTGCAAAAACCCGACGCTTAACACCTTACCAAATATATCTTAACATACAAAACATTATTGATTCTCAGAAAATTAACCATATCGTCATAAAGAAAAATATTTTAAAAATAGTTTTTGAAAAACACCCACTTTTTTGAACCACTTTTTTTATAGAGAATTAAACAGGCATTACGAAGGTATAATTTTAAATCCCTAATTTACTCGTCTTCACTATGCAAATCAACTTCAAAAAGTTCAACTGGTAATGGCTAAGATTGCTTTGGGATAATATTGACCATTTTAAGCCCTTTTCTTTTCTGAGACGAAGTCTCTACGATCAGCAGAACCCGGCATATAACGATTTGAAGACGTACAAGATTAGTCAGAATCACGAAAAAATGCAACTTGGACAGATCATATCTTCGAAGAAAAAAAGAAGTCAAAAATTCCTTGAGGACGTGTTAGCTTATTTCATGTGAAGCGAATCGGAGACATTACATAATTTTTTTTTTACGAAATCCGTTCGACTTAAAAAAAAAGGGCTCATATGTCGTTTGGGCTACTCTTTTTGGGTTTGAATAGGGTCGTCAAACTTATGATTTCAATAGTCGTCGGGATTTTTAAAGGAAATTCTTATTATATTCTGCTGCCTGATTACTTCAGCAGTTATGTAACTATCTTCCATGCCACAATAGTTCATTCCGGGCTCTTATTTAGATATTTCAATGTCATGAGATATTTTGGATCATAGTATAACATGGAAAAATAATAAAACGGTTTTTATTATTATGTTTAAGGTTTTACCACACAGTCATCGGTGTAGTTTTCGGTTGAAATTTTTTTTAACCTGGAGCAGGTGGAAGCTTAACAAGTCCTTTTGGCCATATAATTATTTACTATTGATAGATGCTCCAGGTACATTTCTGCATTAAAAAGAAAATTTTGAAAAAAATTTCGCTTACATCTTTTCAACGGTTAGGGCTCGGTATGTTAAAATTACACGATTGACGGCAAATCTAACTCACGCACGCTCGCGCCAGCCAAAGTTTCAGTCACGCATGATCACGGAAGTTACGTAATTTTTCTCTCGAACTCACTTACGCTCACACGTGAAAAAGCGTGGCACAACGTGTTTTGCCCATCTCTAGTTCAAATATAAGTTTCCTTTTAGAAAGTTACAAATGATGAACTATATATAGCTATACATATTATAGTTCCATTATGTATTAGGCTCGTTACCAGATTTCTAATAGAGTCTAGATGCTCATATTTATATAAGTTTGAAGCGTATAAAAGAAGCGTTGTGTTTATAATGAAGTTCCGTGTAAGATTGGTGTAGTGTGAAGCTTAAATGCTAGCGTTGCGAAATAGTATGTATATATAGGGACACGAATTTCGATACAATACGATACCATATCGATACTTTTGGCATTCGATATCGATATTTTCAACTCGATAGTTTTAAAACGATATTTTTTGGATCTCTACGTGTTGTTACATAATATGTTAGTGTTTGACCGAGATTATCCACCGATTTGTCGCGTGCGCCTTAAGTTCTGAACACTTTGAAAAGTTCGAATCGGGTCACAGCTACCAATTTGTTCATTATCTAAACCAGAGATTCCCAAACTTTTTTTTTCTGATAGACCCCTTTCGAAAATTTACTGGTTTCGGTGGACCCCCTAAATATTCTCAAAGCTCGTAAAAAATTAAATGTGAAAATTAGATCTAACAAGGTAAATTTGCATCGCGGGCANCAAAATTAATATACCCTTGTGCACAAGTGCGCTCGGGTATAAAAATAATGTGATTACCCACTTGCAGGTTTTAAAAAAATAGAGCTCGTAAATACATCAAAATACTCTCTCGCTCGGAAGAGTTATATTTTTTAAGATCACTTCGAGCAATAGCGTTATTTACATTATCTTCACCATAAAGTCATCAAATGTTCGGTTCACTCATGACTTTGCACGTGGAGTATATGTAAAATAGTTTATTTGTGTTAATGGCATCATTTTTATTTTATCACGTATTTAAAACACAAAACTTTTAATTCAGAAACTGACAATACAGAAAAAAACGAGTTTAAAAAAATCTATGACAAATAACCAAGCAAGCAAGAAGTACAAAAAGTGTTCCACCGTCTCATCTTCTTTAAGGCAAGATGGGCAAATGGACTTGTCATTTACGCCTATCACAGCCAGGTGTTTGTGCCTCGTGAAGTGACCAGTCAGCAGTTCAGCAAGTTGTCTGCAGTGTCGTCCGCTCAGTGAGAGCAAAAAATTAGATAGACCTTGTGAGATTAACGGCAACATGAGTTTAGCCCACCTGCATCCCTTCGATGCCTCTTAGTCGTTTCTGAGCGAAGTATTCACCCAGTTTCTGATGGTGGCTTCGATTGTCGAAGGTGGGAGTGCTAAAACTGATGGCGGACCGAGGAATGCCTAATCTGAGCAAACTTTGGCCAATGATCATNGCAAGTTGTCTGCAGTGTCGTCCGCTCAGTGAGAGCAAAAAATTAGATAGACCTTGTGAGATTAAAGGCAACATGAGTTTAGCCCACCTGCATCCCTTCGATGCCTCTTAGTCGTTTCTGAGCGAAGTATTCACCCAGTTTCTGATGGTGGCTTCGATTGTCGAAGGTGGGAGTGCTAAAACTGATGGCGGAGCGAGGAATGCCTAATCTGAGCAAACTTTGGCCAAATGATCAGATGTTTCATAACCAGGTACTCCAGAGTGACCTGGCACCCAGAGTAAAACAACCTCGTTATGTTCACCATCATATTTAAGTCGAGACTTGCATTGACGACCTAGTTTGGAAGTACTTAAATAGAGGGCTGGCCAATGCCTTAAGTGCAGCTTGGTTGTCACTACAGACATCACGTAGTCCATGGCTTTGAGTATTGCAATTACCTCAGCCTGGAAGACCGAAGCATATTCCCCAACAGAAAAGTGAAGCTTATCTCCGTTAACTTCGAAAAGGACCCGGGATCATGCCCCAGAGTCAGTTTTGGAGCCATCAGTGAAGATTCGTGTGAGTACGGTCTCAGTGATAGAGTTAAACATTATAGAATCTCTTCAACAAAGGTAATGGCGGCGTACTATCCTGTAGCATTTAAATCTCATACTCATTGTCATACGAGCATCCGGTTCTTTTTAGTATGCAGGTGGCCTTTAAGGTTTCCCCACATATGAACACAAAGTGACGGTAAGTGCAGCACTGCGCCAAGAGCACTATATACCACTAAAAAAATTAAAGTTAATTAAAGAGGCCATCAAGCAGCCATCTTTGCATCGAAACCAGATACATTTTCGTGGACCCCCATTTACAACTCATGGACTCCCATATTTTGTTCACGTCGCCGTGGACCCCCGTCGAGTCTTCCGTGGACCCCTGGGGGCCACCTGGACCACTTTGGGAATCACTGATCTAAACGCTTTGTCGATGACGACAGCATTTTTTTGAACGCGGCAGCAACATCATGAATTTGTATGAGTTTGACATAAAAGAAGAGGAAGAACCTTATCTTTCGCTGGAAAAATAGATATAGATCTAATCTGGCCACAACCTCAGTCGTCGCCAAAATAATTATCTACCCAAGAGTACGTGCTAAAATAATTTGACAGCTGTGGTCCGTAGCTCGTCCTTTTCATTGTGTTCGGGCTATTAATGTTGTGGCACAAAAGGGGTCCCTACAGTTTTATGCCGTTTTGAACGTCGATTTATGGGAAGCTGTTTTTCATTTTGAAGCTTTGCGCACTTCTAACCATTACACCACAGCGGCCTATATACGAGACCTATAAACGGATACATTTTTTGGATTGTGGTATCGATATTTGGAATATCGAGTATTTTTATTCCGATATTAATGGGTATCCGATATTTTTAGAGCGATACTTTAAATGAGTACCATATCAATACTTTCTGTTCATAAAAACTCTTCAATTTTAACTATATATATACATAGGGGCACGAACCTATGTATATATATAGTTAAAATTGAAGAGTTTTTACTGGATATTTTCGGAGTTTTCGTCTGTTCTCGTCATTTTTTAGGAGTTTTTTTTACCTTTTTGCAGTTTTCTTTGGTAATTTTCTCGTTTAAATAATTTGACTTTACTTTTTTTAGACAAAAAGTCGGCATTTCTTGCTTGAAACTTTTGCCAATGTTTAACCGACTTCAAAAAAGGAGAAGGTTATCAACTCGTCGGAATATTTTATTTATTTTTTTTACTAGCAGAGCACCCGACGTCGTTCGGGGTAATTAAATCAAAATATAAAACAGTAATACAAATATTCAGATCACCATAAATTAGAGCAGAAAAACTATTTTCTTTTCTTTCTAAATTATGGCATCCTTATAAGCCATACTTTAAGATTTATCGTACTTTAACTAATATATATTGATCGCCACTTTCTGTACTAAAAATTTAGTTCCATTATTAATATTAGCTGGATTAAGGTAACGATAGAATTTTTAAATTAAAATCAGTCCGCTATGGTACATTCCGTTTAGCTTCCTATTCGCTTAGCTGTTTTAGGGCCGGTTACTCAATTTCTGGTTAACACTGCGGTTAAACATCTTTGTCGACCTCTTCGACTCCATGCATACAACAGGGAGACGGTAACGTCGATAACTATGTATAACTGGAGATTAGTGTTAACCAAACATTGAGTAACCGGCCCTTAGTAAAGATACATTTTTCCCGTAGAATGCTTATTTCAGAAAAAGCTTATTATAGACTGTACGGTTTCAAAAAAACACAGTTTTAAATATCCGAGTTGTCTAATAGTTGAATACATATTTATCCCCCTTTTACAAACACATTTATATATACTTTATTCTAAGCACCTCCCATACATATGCCTGCATACCAAATTTCAGGTTCATGTGACCTATGGTTCCCAATTTATGGCTGGTTAAAAATTCCATGCCTATGGGATGTGACACGTCTATACTACTATACTATTTATAAACACCTAAACGGGTGGAAAAAAAATTTTTAAATCAAAAAAAAACGTGCTAAATTTAAAAAAATACGCATATAAAAGAGCACCAACCCAACTCGTTTTAAGTTTGAGTATGTACGTTATAAAAAAAGTCGTTGTGAAGTGCGCAGATGCTTTCTCGTTATACGAAATTATAATTAAGAAGAAAAAAAGGATTTATTTTATGNAATACTTAATTAAAATTTTTTCATAAAAAACTTATTGTCCCAGAACTGTCGAAAATGGAACCAGTTCAGAAGTAGTTCGAAAGTTCTGCATAGGTGGCAATTTCCACTTCGTAGGACATCGCCATGTAAAAAGAGACAGTTGAAAGCATTGCGTTGGGATAGATCGAGAACCAGTACCGCCTCTAAAAGAGCTAGTTCTGCGCTAGTTCTGAACTAGCGCGATTTACTGCAGGGCATGTACCATGTATGTGTGTATGTGTTGTCACCGCTGTGCATGCTTTGTATACATATACTTTCTTAACTACATATGAAAAAGCATACGAGACGTGCAAAACACCACCCGTGCAGTGAAAAATGCTTCATTTTAATACAGGCGTATTTGAATTGAATATTTCCATTATACGTAGTGTATGTATAATGGAAAAATCCATTTCGTTAACACTTTTCACTAGATTTAAATACGAGCATTTTTAAAAGGTAATCAAATAAAATTTTTTTATTCTTACAACGCGTTTATTTTCTCTGTGTACCAAAAATATGTCTCCATACGAGATGTCAATTTCGTGTGACGTATGATTTTAAAGTTATAGCTGATAAAAACTTCCACGCCTGTGGGATGTGCCACGCCTCCTTTTAAAAACTCACTTATATATATCTTTTTATAAGCGCCTACCATATCTATACCTGCATACCAAATTTCAAGCTCATGCGGCTTATGGTTCCGAAGTTATAGCTGATAAAAAATTCCACGCCTATGGGATGTGCCACGTCCCCCTTTACAAACTCATTTATTTACAGCCTTCTATAAGCACCTACCATAGCTAAGCCTGCATACCAAATTTTAAGTTCATTTGACTTACGATTTCCAAGTTATAGCTGATAAAAAATTCCACGCCTATGGGATGTGCCACGCCCCCTTTTCATACTCTTTCATATACACCTTACTATAAGCACCTACCGTAGCTGTGCCTGCGTACTAAATTTCAAGTTCATATGACTTATGATTTCGAAGTTATAGTTGATAAAAAATTCCACGCCTATGGGATGTGCCATGCCCACTTTTTTAAACTCATTCATATGCCCCTTACTATAAGCACCTACCGTAGCTGTGCCAGCATACCAAATATCAAATTCATGGGGCTTATGGGTCCGAAGTTATAGCTGATAAATTTTCCACGCCTATGGGATGTGCCACGCCCCATTTTATAAACTCATTCATATACATACACCTTACTATAAGCACCTACCGTAGCTGTGCCTGCGTACTAAATTTCAAGTTCATATGACTTATGATTTCGAAGTTATAGCTGATAAAAAATTCCACGCCTACGGGATGTGCGACGCCCCCTTTTACAAACTCATTTATATACACCTTAATATAAGCACCTACCGTAGCTGTGCCTGCATACTAAATTTCAAGTTCATATATGGGGCTTATGGTTCCGAAGTTCTAGCTGATAAATATTCCACGCCTACGGGATATGCCACGCCCCCTTTTATAAATTCATTTATATACCTTATTATAATTGCCCACCATAGAGATGTCGGCATCCCAAATTCAAGGTTCATGTGACTTATGATTTCGAAGTTATAGAAGTTATAGTTAATAAAAAATTCCACGCCTACGGGATGTGCCACGCCACCTTATAAGCGCCCACCATAGATATGTCTGCATCCCAAATTCAAAGTTCATGTGACTTATGATTTCGAAGTTATAGCTGATAAAAATATCACGCTTTTGGGACGTGCCACGCCCCCTTACTCATGTAAATATACATACACTACTATAAGCACCTACCGTAGCTGTGCTTGCTTATGGTTCCGAAGTTATAGCTGATAAAAAATTCCACGCCTATGGGATGTGCCACGCCCCCTTTTACAAACTCGTTTATATATACCTGCCTATAAGCAGCTACCATTGACATATCTGCATACCAAGTTTCTAGTTCATGTGACTTATGGTCTGGAAGTTATGGCTGATTAAAAATTTCACGCCTATGGGAGGTGCCACGCTCCCTTGTCGGATCCAAATTTTTTTCCCCTATTATAGGCCCAGGTGTCATGGCAATACTCTGTCAAAATTTTGTTCGATTCTGTCCGTCCGTTTAGGCTGCAACCTGGCACATACATACTTCCAAAAATATATCCTTCTCTTAGCGTAAAATAATTTTTGGGGATGTCTCGGCCACAGGGCCACCTATCGTGTAAGTTTCAAGTGCAAATATTTCTTTTAAATTGGCTAAATTGTTTTCTAAATATGAGCCAAACCAGCAAGTAAATGAAATTTTTATGAATACAGAACAACAACATAAAATTTCAAATTTTTTTAAATCGAAAAACCTTCCACTCAGAAGGCTCAGAACAGTCCTTTTTACAGAGTGGAAATCGGTTCAGCCGTTTGGTCAGGCATCGCCGTCATAAGGAAAACATTTCATTTTTATATATATAGATAAGAACGATGCGAGAAGTATAGAAAAAATGTCGATGAAAAAAAAAAATTTCTTCTCGGGTTTACAACTATCCTATCCTTTATATTGGAACCAACAATACACACCCACAAAATCTTGCTGAAATCGGTTAAGCGACGTCGGAGATTAGCGTAAACCAACGCAGTGACACGGGATTTTTATATATTAAGATACCCCACTATAAGCACCTACCATAGATATTGTTCCGAAGTTATGACTGATAACAAACTTCACGCCTATAGGATATGCCACGCCCACTTTTACAAAGTCATTTATATATACTCTACTGTAAGCACCTACCATATATATGTATGACTGCATACCAAATTTCAAGTTCATGTGACTTATAGTTCCGAAGTTATGGCTGATTAAAAGTTTCACGCCTATGGGAGGTGCCACGCCCCCTTGTCGAATCCTAATTTTTTTACCCTATTATAAGCCCAGGTGTTATGGCGATACTCTGTCAAAAGGTTGTTCGATTCTGTACGTCCATTTAGGCTGCAACCTGGCACATACATACATACATACTTCCACAAATATATAGTAGATATATACTTCTCTTTGCGTAAAATAATTTTTGGGGATGTCTCGGCCACAGGGCCACCTATCGTGTATATTTTTAGTCCCATCGGCTTATGGGGAAAGAATCGACCGATGCCGATGCCGATTCCATAAAAAATTACAAATAAATGTGTTAATTCATAAAATCAGTTCATTTCACGGAGTTAAAAAATACAAAAGAAAAGAAATAATTGAATTAATTGACTTGTTATGCAACATTACATACCCATGTATGTACATACATACATATGTATGTGTAAAAATATATGGACATATATCACATTTATGTACATTACATAAAACACTTTTTTATATGGTGCTAAGCAAAAAATATTTAGGAACATAAAATTTCATTTCGTTTTGTACTAAAATACACTCTTTTGCACTCAATGCATAAGAACTTATATGCTAGGTATGTATGTACATACATATAGTGGTCCACAAAATAAAAGAAATGCGATATTTTGACCGATTTTGTCTTTTTTATTTAATGTTTATTATTTTTTTTTATAAAAGTCTAGCTGGTATACAACAAACACCATATAAATTCAAACTTGGTACTAAAATTAGAAAAATTCTGCTTATTTTCACCAAAATTTCAAACTTTTTGGAATTTTGGTATGGTTTGTAAACCATTTAATTCTAGTATAATGAATTGCAAGTTTCAAGCTGCTATAAAATCCCGTTAAGTTTCGGCAATTTTTTTGCTGGCAGTGTTCTCCATATAAAAGAAAATTGTCTCACATACTTTTGTATGGCAAAAACGTAAAACACCTTCAACAAAAAAAATCATTTTTATGAGCTGTCTGCAAATGTTTTTTTAATGTTGGCTGTCGCTTCACCTGAAAAGAAATTCCAAAGAAACGGCGAAAAAAGGCCGATGCANGCCGATGCCGATTAATCGGTCGGACTCTAGTGCTGACATGTTCCAAATATGAACCAAATCGGGCTAGCCGTTTAATAGTTTAGTGACATTTAATGTAGAGAAAACTCTATGAAATTATGAAATCGTGACGTCTCAGCACTCGTCATTTTTCAGCAACAACAACAAAAAGTTTCAAATTTTTTTTACTCGAAAAACCTTCCACACAGAAGGTCCAAAAAAGTACCTTTTACAGAATTTAAATCGGTTCAGCCGTTTGGTCAGGCATCGCTGTCATACGAAAAACATTTCATTTTTATATATATAGATTTATGTTTTTGTTTTGTATGTTACCGCATAACTTTGGACCACGTCAACCGATTTCGATAATTTTGTTTCCATTGGAAAGGGTAGTGTCTCACAGGTGGTCTCATACTAATTTGTTTCGATCTGATCATTGGACCATGAAAAAATTAACGGTACTCCTAAATTTGAATATTCGAATTGAAGTCAGTTGTGTTTTTTGCTTAAAAATTACTTGTTCTTATTATCTTTTCATTGTAAAATCGATACTAGGTACAGTCGTATGAAGTTTGCCGTACAGATATGTAAATTTCAAAATTATTGCCAATGGGTTAGGTGGAAACAAGTGCTCGGGAAATTCAAAAGTCTTTAAGTCCAATATGCTTAAATCCTTCACCACTCATATTCCTTCAATGTAAGATGAGACGAAGTGCAATAATAGGAGTAAGCGCCAACTGAATTTATTGACAGATATAAGAGTTGTTGGTGGTGTCTTCTGCGAGGAACTTCCATTAACCTCATTCGCTGTGTTTTTCAAACGAAGATAACCAGCATAAAACATGTGTTTTAGATACTTACAAGTCCAGTACCTGTCAAAAATTTGAACATATGTATGTATACCTTGATAGCTTAGCGGCAATAACAGCCTTTGGGTCTACGATGATTAGCTTGAAAACTGTCACGGAGTGCCCGACATACCTTTCGACCGCATCAAAATACAAACGAGCAAACTCAGATGAGTTTAAGACTAAAAGGGGTTGTCGGGATTTGTTGGAAATCTTGGAATGAAAGGTGACAAGTGCTTCTGTCCACGGAGGTCCGAGGCCCTTAAAGTTAAACAGGACTGGAGAAATTCTTAACAGACTGTTTGTTTTTTTTTTTGTAAGGCTCGGCATCACCTCAAGCTCTTACAGTAACAACCGCATGGAAGGCGATGAGGTGGGATCATATAAGCATCTGCACCTTGGCCGTTATGCTAGCTTATGTAATAAACTTCTTGGGTCTCCTTTTTCACCCCAGATAAGGCTCCAAGAATAGATTTTAGTCGCTTGTGGGCATATGCTACTTTATTATTTACTACCAAAACTTCAGCGCTACAGTTCGGTTTTCCATTCTTCTTTCCCAATCCTGAAATCGTGTCACTAAGGAGGAATTTTTAGTTTCAGCTCTAAGTATGCATGTTGCTGTAGACAGCCACCCAATATAACCTAACCTAACCTAGAAGTGGAATGGCTCCGTGAAAAGTTTGCAAATAGAAGTAGCTTGTGCATGAAGTGCATAATATGGGATTTAATTCTGCATTTTTTACCTATCTGCAGCTGTTTACAGGCTAGTACAATGCAAAACGCTTTTCATAGTTTCGGTATTTTAAGAAGTACATAAATTAAACCTCATTTTGAGAGGGTAGTTTAAATTAGGGACTTTTAATACCTAAGGATTATTATCTCGCCCGTATAAGCTAAGATTTCACCACGAGCAGCCTATAAAGCCCACCACATCCCCAGTACGCTGGGAGATAATACCAAGCTTCTGTTTAAAATATTAAATAATAGTATCCTGGATGACCAAATTTGCGAATAATCAATATTTACTTTCGGAAGAATACTTTCCTTTAGTCTTACTTTCTATATACATATGTGCATGTGTAAATTATTATAATAAGTGATATT
Organism: Rhagoletis zephyria; assembly: GCF_001687245.7. Taxonomy (NCBI): domain Eukaryota; kingdom Metazoa; phylum Arthropoda; class Insecta; order Diptera; family Tephritidae; genus Rhagoletis; species Rhagoletis zephyria. The sequence continues at coordinate 32,366 of NW_016161415.1, forward strand.
ATATTAAATGTTTTCTAATTTGATACAGAAGCTGATGAAGGACTGAAGACATTCCGTTGGGCTTAGTGCCAAAACTATATATGTACATGCTTATGAGCAAATATGTAACGTGTAAATGGGCGACTTGATACTCACTTATAATCAACTTTCGCTATGAACTCCGTCTGCCTATCCATTAGATGAAATATACCCAGCGTTATGCACATCACAAATATATGTGAATATTCTGGATATAAGTGATCGTTAGTGCTAAGGCTCTGGCCATAAACATAACTATACGAGAGCGTTACGACGACTGTGTAAAAAATTAATGTGAAAACGCCAACACTCAATTTGAGTATGAATGGAATCCGTGTAAATAGGAAGGTTATGCAAATGGTCAACATAAAACACTCTGTGATAGCCTAAGGGAAAGTATTTAATGATAAAAAGTCCACCATCAACTAAGTCTTTGACGAACCCAAGCATTGAATGAAGAAACATCATGCCTGGCGACACCCAAAATATGCACATTAGCTGCATCATTTATATGATTACCGAAATATATCTGAAATGAAAACGTATTAGCTACATATTTAGTACCATGGAAAATAAACTATTGAGCGCTTATCTCTTATCATACCAATTGCAAGATAATGCCAGTGGAGTGCAGGACAAGCACCACTAAGTACATGCCAATGCGCATAGTGATGTTACTTTGAATGCGCTCCGATAGTTTATAGAGACATTTGCTGACTTTTTTCATTGGCTTCGATGACTCTGTCTCGCTAATAAACATTATCCAAAGCTTTTTGTACCAAACCAAGGCCAATAGCAATATCATTACAATGTTGCTGATCCCAACTAGTATCCAAAACGCTAATGTTTGCCTAATTAATTAGAAATGGTATTTGATTAAATGTGAGTTTGAGAAAATATTATTTTATAATCGTTTGGTCACAAATCGTTGCAAGTGAGCTATAAATTTCAATTTGAATTTTACTTACGACGAATTGACCGCCTGCATTATAATGGCACACAGCAGCGTTATGTACGAAACGAAAACGCTGTACTTGAGCATAATATCTGGCTGCTTCATGAACATAATTTCCCAGCGCCAGTCTTTGAAAAATAAAAATAGCGACGTTATATTGTTTCGAAACCGTTGTTCTTCCATTTCATCTTGGGTTAAGTGCTTCTCATGACCGAAACATATTTTGGAAAACCTGGAACCAAATAACGATAGTTCTCATGACCGAAACATATTTTGGAAAACCTGGAACCAAATAACGATATATATTAGGTTTCGTTAGGTCGTCTTCTTTTTCTTATTCAACAAAGCACGCCAGTCGTTACTTTTCAGTGCTAACTGACGAAAATTGGTAATGCCAAGTGAAGCCAAGTCCTTCTCCACCTGGTCTTTCCATCGTTGTGGGGGCCTCCCTCCTCCTCTGCTACCACCGGCGGGCTCCGAGTTGAATACTTTCAGAGCTGGAGTATCAGAGTCCATTCAAACGATATGACCAAGCCAGCGAAGCCGCTGTATTTTAATTCGCTGCACTATATTTATGTCGTTGTAAAGCGGATACAGCTCATCCTTCCATCGTCTGCGGTACTCGCCGTCGCCGACGCGTAAAGGCCCATAAATCTTCCGCAAAATCTCGAATACTCCAAAGGCCGCCTCATCTGATGTTGTCATTGTCCATGCTTCTGCGCCATATATCGCTACGGGTATGATGAGTGACTTATAGAGGGTGGTTTTTGTCCATCGAGAGCGGAATGTACTCCTTAATTGCGTACTCAGGGGCTCACGTAAACATTTAATTAGATTGTCCATTATGTTACCACAATGTATTGAATTTGTTAAATGAAAACTACAGGTAATCTACGTTAAGTTAAGAAAAGGACTGAACGCTTAAAACAATGTTCCACTCCAGAGTTCTTCGGGAGGGTTGACGAAAAGCTCGCCCAAGTGTGTAAACCTTAGTTTGACGAATGCCGGAGTACGATACCACCTAGTCCTCCAAGCAGCGGCGGCAGTAAGGATCTCTAATGTTATTAAGTCGCACCGCGTTGGTTCCTAAAGGACAATGTCCGGTCAGTACACTTGTGGGAATCGAGAGGTAACGCTTAAACAGCTGTAGAAGCTCTCTTAATCGGTAGGGGTCAACAACCGGTCAGAAGGACCTTGCAACCATGCTTGTCGGGCTTTTAGCCCAGCGCTCGCTGTGCCGACTGTACGCTCATCTATCCAGGGGCAAGCCGCAGGTTCCCAACGAGATTTCAATGCACTCCCTGCCCAAGGTGATGGCCTCGAGGGTACCCTATGAGTCGCAGCGCTTCGGCTTCCAAAAGACAATGTCCAGCTTTCCTTTCAGAGGATCATGTGCTGTACGACCTGTTTCGAAAATCGCCCTGGCTGGGCCCTTTACAAGCCGCAATCAGGCGATCTCTGAAGGTTATACTCCTTGCCCGGATATAGCGGAACTCTGATCGGGCGAGCACTCGCGAGATCAATTATGGATATAAAATTAATAATTTTAACCCTTACAATCCTAAAGCTAGAGTTCAGCGCTCTTAAAAAACTAAAGTCAATAAATCCGCATTACAATAAGGATGCGAACGATTAAGTTAAGTTTCGAGATCTAAAAAGCGAATCTGATATATCAAAGGAGAAAGTTGCTGTAGCCTGAGACATCTCAACATCACCCAAGATTAGGGCTTGGATACCGGTCACGGAATCCGGTCCGGCGCTTGCTACCAGAGTTTAATCCAGGCATATCCACGTACTATCGGAGATAAATCTATAGCAGATAGATCGAGAAACAATTGAAGTCTGTAGTCTTGTTTCTCAATAACGAAAGTGACAACAATGCTAGCTATGAGTGCGAAAAGATTAACTTCAGGGTCCTAAAGTAAACATTGGCCAGCATTTTTTCTTCTGTTTGACTGCTAATTGAAGCACGTAATGGAAAAGGATAGAGGGTTGAATGTTCTACATTTTTCAACGGGTTAGTTACCTGCGTAACCTTCAGAGATACATACATATATATTATTGCATAAAAATTAGACTTACTGTATCCTACCAATAGGCATTCTTTCTACTTCTCGGCTCATTTCCAAAGTGGCTTGGGTTCGAATTTGATTATACTGACTTATGCTGCTTTGCATGAAATTTGTTGGGATATCACTTCTGGTATCCTTAAAAAAGACTTTCACTAAAACTCTCAAAAGATATAAGTGGAATTCTTTAAACTTACACCTACAGATTTTGTTTCCAAACGTTTTCGCTTTGCTGCTGTTGGTCGCCTCATTGTAATGTATGACGAAACCTGTAAAACATAATTGAATTGCCAGTGTGCGTCTTAAAATTGATTATAAATATCTGTTGTATATTCCATAGCGTATACTAACTCTTGCTGATGGCGGTTTTATTAGAAAACTCCGAATATGATATTTGCGCAAGACCGGATCATAACGCGCCTTCGCCGTGCCCTCCTCATACATAAACTCACCGTCCAGCTGTTGCAAAGTCTGTCCGCTAACATGTACACGACCCGCCTCACCAGTCGACTCCAGCCGATTGGCTATGTCCACGTCTTTGGACCAAATATCGAATTGCCACTTGTTTGCACCAATGACGCCAGACAAAATATTTCCTGAATGTACACCGATACGCATATCAATGTCCAGCTTTCGTTTCGATCTAAAGAAAATTTAATGCCAGATTCAAGGTACAGGAGACAAAGTACAATTGTAGTTATGGTTACCTCACATCACGTATATCCTTTATCATACGCAAGCCAAGGTAAACGCATGATCTAGCGTGGTACTCGTTGGGGGCTGGAACGCCGGCCACGCAATAATAGCAGTCACCTAGAAACTTAATACGCAAAACATCGTACTCCTGCAAAAGGAATTGCTTTAAAATCTGAAAGAATTTTTAATCATAGACGATATTTGTTTACCTGGGATGCTGTGTCGAATTTTACAAATAAATCGTGTAAAGTTTCCACTAATGTTTTCACATCCAGTGTTGTAGTCAAGTAAGTGTAGTTGACTACATCCGCATATAAGATTGAAACATCATCATGTGGTTCAATAAAAAGCTTTCTATGTGGAACAAAGTAAATTTTAAATAAAAACGAGTTAATAGAATGTAAAAAAAGGAAATCTCGATGTAACGTGAACGCAAAGCCTGGCTTTGCCCACCTAATGAAAAAAGAAACAATGTAATAAATAGTGCCACAGTTTTAAGTAGATTTGTTCTTTATCAAGTAAAGTATTCAGGTCGATTGGTTCAAAAGTCGGAATATTCATGTTGTACGTTGGAACAAGGCCTGCGACGGAACGGGGGCCTAAATATGATAATTTTTGGGGCTTTGAAGACCGCCTGAAGAATTTTATGTTAGCTAGTCTAGACATTTTTAGTTGTTGATAGATGAACCTAGAGATGGGTTTTCATAGTTCGTCATCTGAGACAATTATTTCAAAATCGTCGTCTACATTAGAGNAGAAAAAAGAAATAATGTAATAAATAGTGCCACAGTTTTAAGTAGATTTGTTCTTTATCAAGTAAAGTCTTCAGGTCGATTGGTTCAAAAGTCGGAATATTCATGTTGTACGTTGGAACAAGGCCTGCGACGGAACGGGGGCCTAAATATAATAATTTTTGGGGCTTTGAAGACCGCCTGAAGAATTTTATGTTAGCTAGTCTAGACATTTTTAGTTGTTGATAGATGAACCTAGAGATCTTGGGTTTTGATAGTTCGTCATCTGAGACAATTATTTCAAAATCGTCGTCTACATTAGAGGTATACGCCGCCGAGCTCACGCGCCGCCGCCGAGTTACGAAAATATAGGCGCGGCGGCGGCGGCGTTCCGCGCCTAAGGAATTTTGTACAAAATTTTCATGATGTATGTACATTGAAATACATCGTCTGAAGGAACTAAATACTACTAGTATAAAAACACAATTTTGCTAAATGAAAATCACATTTTTAAAGGAGTTGTTTTTGCATCATTTGGGCCACTGGAAAATAATATGATCTCCTTTTTTTTCCAAAAAGANGTTTTGCTAAATGAAAATTACATTTTTAAAGGAGTTGTTTTTGCATCATTTGGGCCACTGGAAAATAATATGATCTCCTTTTTTTCCAAAAAGAACATAACTCAGAAAAAACATAGGCAACATATTTTTCGATCGAAAGCGTTTATTACAGTTAAATTAGGGTCGAATACTGGTCATCTAACTATTTTTTTCTGCAGTAGAGAATTATTTTCAATACTACAACAATACTACTTTTTTATACACATACTACAACAGGTTATAACACATCAAAAACTTTAACGCGAATATCTCCTCAATTATTGGAGATGAAACAAAGACAAGTTGATTTTCCTGTGTATTTGTGTTTTTTTAATTTTAAACAGATTTTCATTAAAAAGCATACACTTTTTTTTTGCTAATTTTTACATTCGTAAGTTATTTTATTCGGGGGTCCCACATATGTATACAAGTACTAGGTGGCTGTGTGAAAATTAGCCTTCCTTAGTGGTGGTCAAACCCCAGGAAGGTTTTGCTCCCTCACANCTTCCTTAGTGGTGGTCAAACCCCAGGAATGATTTGCCCCCTCACATCACAAAGTTTTCTACACATTCTTCATTGAAGTTTAGGTTAAAGTACGTTTATATATCGATGGCTTAGTGGAANGTGTTTTTTTAATTTTAAACAGATTTTCATTAAAAAGCATACACTTTTTTTTTGCTAATTTTTACATTCGTAAGTTATTTTATTCGGGGGTCCCACATATGTATACAAGTACTAGGTGGCTGTGTGAAAATTAGCCTTCCTTAGTGGTGGTCAAACCCCAGGAAGGTTTTGCTCCCTCACATCACAAAGTTTTCTACACAGGGTTAAAGTTAAGTATTAATTTTAATAATAAGTATTATTTTTCATTACATTCGGTTCTCCTTAGAAAAATTTGGGGCTTAATATTTTAGTGGAAATTTTAACCATCTATAAGGCATTTTTTTTAAACAGTGGGTCAAAAAGGCCCGTTCTGGTTCGAGTTGATGGGTTAAACTTTTAGAAAAAAGTAGACCAACCTTGTTTTCAATATGTAATCCGCAAAAAATCGTAAGAGCTCCGTAATTTAACAGAACAGAACAGTAAAATTATTGCAAAAAATTACTGGTAGCGACATAAATTACCCCAATAACTTAACTTTTTAATTTCTTTTATTTCTTTAAATTTAAATAGAACATACGGATCTGAAGAGAACATAGAGAGCCATGTGTGTATGTACCTATATACCTCAGACCTTCTTCTGTTCGCCCATCCATCAGCGCCAGACACTNAACAGTAAAATTATTGCAAAAAATTACTGGTAGCGACATAAATTACCCCAATAACTTAACTTTTTAATTTCTTTTATTTCTTTAAATTTAAATAGAACATACGGATCTGAAGAGAACATAGAGAGCCATGTGTGTATGTACCTATATACCTCAGACCTTCTTCTGTTCGCCCATCCATCAGCGCCAGACACTCCACATTTTAATTCAAGTAACGTAATTTAAATTTAAAACTAATTCAACGAATGAATTCAATAGAATTATAATCTTAATTGGCATGGCGAATGCCTAACGCTGACGAGATGACATAACAAGATTAGTAGCCTCATGGCTCTTTTGAATCTACCTTATGCGCAGTAGCGCCGGCGTTTCCAGACGCGCCGGCGTCGCCGCCGCCGCCGAATCTTTTTGAAGTTGACCACGCCGCCGCCGCAAAGCCTGTCGGCGTAAACCTCTAGTCTACATCTGTTATAGGAGGGATTCTCAGCCTTCTTTCCTAATGTATCATTGAAGTTTAGGTTAAAGTACGTTTATATATCGATGGCTTAGTGGAAGATCGCCCTATCTCGGCAGCCAGTTCGAAAACACCCTATCTCAGAAAACTTTTCAAGAACAGCCTATTTCAGAATTTTATTGAAAAACACCCTATCCCAGAATTTGGTTGAAGAACGCCCTATCTCAAACGAAAATACATTGAAGATGTGCTGAGATGGGGCGTTTTTGAATCGGCAGCTGAGACAGGGATAGGACAGCGGCTGATGACGTTGAACCAATAACTGACGCGTTCAGATAGAAGTAATCGGCCATTTAAGCACAAGAGGTGGGAAGTGAATTATGCCACTTTCAAAACAAATGGCTCATGTGTATGAAAATTGTATGCATGGCTAAGAATATAAAGTTCAATTGTAATTGATTAATGGAAAGTTTGTTACTTACTCAGTGTCCATTTGTCGCCATAGAGGTGTCGGCGGGGAGCTAAGATATATTAAAGAGAGTCAAAGTGAAAGAAATAGTCATAAGTCCCATTCAGACCCGTTATTAGATACAGTGACTAAANCATCTGTTATAGGAGGGATTCTCAGCCTTCTTTCCTAATGTATCATTGAAGTTTAGGTTAAAGTACGTTTATATATCGATGGCTTAGTGGAAGATCGCCCTATCTCGGCAGCCAGTTCGAAAACACCCTATCTCAGAAAACTTTTCAAGAACGGCCTATTTCAGAATTTTATTGAAAAACACCCTATCCCAGAATTTGGTTGAAGAACGCCCTATCTCAAACGAAAATACATTGAAGATGTGCTGAGATGGGGCGTTTTTGAATCGGCAGCTGAGACAGGGATAGGACAGCGGCTGATGACGTTGAACCAATAACTGACGCGTTCAGATAGAAGTAATCGGCCATTTAAGCACAAGAGGTGGGAAGTGAATTATGCCACTTTCAAAACAAATGGCTCATGTGTATGAAAAGTGTATGCATGGCTAAGAATATAAAGTTCAATTGTAATTGATTAATGGAAAGTTTGTTACTTACTCAGTGTCCATTTGTCGCCATAGAGGTGTCGGCGGGGAGCTAAGATATATTAAAGAGAGTCAAAGTGAAAGAAATAGTCATAAGTCCCATTCAGACCCGTTATTAGATACAGTGACTAAAATAAGCGATCACGTGTTGGTTTTTTAGTATTCACAATGTTTTTCAAGTTAAGTTTTTNGTTTTTGAATCGGCAGCTGAGACAGGGATAGGACAGCGGCTGATGACGTTGAACCAATAACTGACGCGTTCAGATAGAAGTAATCGGCCATTTAAGCACAAGAGGTGGGAAGTGAATTATGCCACTTTCAAAACAAATGGCTCATGTGTATGAAAATTGTATGCATGGCTAAGAATATAAAGTTCAATTGTAATTGATTAATGGAAAGTTTATTACTTACTCAGTGTCCATTTGTCGCCATAGAGGTGTCGGCGGGGAGCTAAGATATATTAAAGAGAGTCAAAGTGAAAGAAATAGTCATAAGTCCCATTCAGACCCGTTATTAGATACAGTGACTAAAATAAGCGATCACGTGTTGGTTTTTTAGTATTCACAATGTTTTTCAAGTTAAGTTTTTTGTTGTTATGTTTTTAAAAAAATATTGTTCTTGTTACTTTTAAGATTTTGAAAATAAATGAATTCTTGTGAAGCGGGTAAGAATACAAATTATAATTTTTTATTAATTTTAATTAGTCGGATTTGTGTTAGTTATTTAAGTTTTAAAAGTAATGTTTTGAGCCTATATTTTGTTCCTAATTAAGAACAAAGTAGTTTCATTCCCTGTGGCTAAGTGGTTAGAGGTGCGTGCTACCACTCCATAAGCGCTGGGTTCGATCCCTGGCCTGGTCAGCATCTAAATTAGGAAATGTTTTTTCTAACNGTTGTTATGTTTTTAAAAAAATATTGTTCTTGTTACTTTTAATTTGTACGGTTTCAAGCAAAGATTTTGAAAATAAATGAATTCTTGTGAAGCGGGTAAGAATACAAATTATAATTTTTTATTAATTTTAATTAGTCGGGTTTGTGTTAGTTATTTAAGTTTTAAAAGTAATGTTTTGAACCTATATTTTGTTCCTAATTAAGAAAAAAGTAGTTTCATTCCCTGTGGCTAAGTGGTTAGAGGTGCGTGCTACCACCACTCCATAAGCGCTGGCTTCGATCCCTGGCCTGGTCAGCATCTAAATTAGGAAATGTTTTTTCTAACAGTGGTCTCCCCTCGGCAGGCAATGGAAAAACTACGAGTGCATTTCTGCTATTGAAAAGCTTATCATAAAATCCATTTGCCGTTCGGATGCGGCCTAAAATTGTAGGTGGTATAATATTAGGACGTACACCACAAAATGGAGAAGAAACTCGGCCAAATACTTAGCACCAAAATTGTAGTATTATCAATAAAATTAAAAGGTGCAATTAACACAAAAACAAGTTTTGTCTATGTTTATAGAAGCTGATCTATCAAGAATACCCTACGAAATTATAAGAAGCTAAAGTTTGCGAAGACACCCTATCGAGAAGCCTGCAATATGGACATACATACGTATTAAACAGGCTACTTATAAGTTTTGATCCAGTGATGACAGGTATGAGATCACAAAAAGGAAAACATGACAACCTTTCGCGAAAGAAACCATTTCCATGCATCAATCTAGT
>NW_016161415.1:41980-48053 GCF_001687245.7 Rhagoletis zephyria
ACCATAAGCTACCTGATGTATATACATACATACATATATATCGTCGTCTGGGTAAAAGATTGTCGTATGTTAATTTCGCCAGGTTTTGGGAAATCGCGATTGAAGTTTGGAATGCAATTTCTCAAAAATACAAAGATAAATTTTCTCCAAAATCTCGGAGAATATCGCTAGTTTACAAAATTTTTTAATTACTTCNCGAAGGATCTTAGTAAAATTTTGTGGCATGCGATATTTGTCCACAATTTGGCAGCCACTTTGTATGAAATACGACAAAATGTGATCAATATTAGTACCAAATTAACGATACTTTTTACTCAATATCTTGGTAACTAAAAGAGATATCCAAAACCTGATAACACCAATCTTATTTTAAAATATATAACTGTATTTATAACTAAAAATCATAAAAATTGCGCTTACGACAATCTTTTATCCAGGCGACCATAACACATATGATGATAAATTCTAAGCTCTAAGGACTAAGTATGTGTCTGGTAATGAACCCAAATAAGCCTTAGCCACGCGAAGCAATAGAGAACCTGCTTAAAATAAAGTTGAAAATTAAAACAAAAAACGTTTAACTTTGTCCGGCCAGATTGATATAAATACCCCTGGCGTTTATTGTTTTTTTTTTTAATTTTTTGCATACATTCTTGCTAATTTAATTCCATTAGAAATTCCTGTTTATATGGAGAAAATTACAAAAGGTCATTAGCAAAAAAGTTATTAAAAATCAACGCAAATATTTAACCGCTCGTAACTTGAACTTCATTACAATAGAAAAAATTAAAGAGTTCGAAGTTTTGATGACGATTTGACGAATTTTTCTAAATTTTGTATGAAGTTTAAACTTTAGTTTTAAGAATTCCGCCATCATATTTCGGAAAAATATTAAGATTTGCGTGAACTGGATCAATTCAGAAATACTCCAGAAATTTAGTTTTTTTTATAAATATAATTAGTTTTTATAAATATCATTTCCAAAAAAATCACTTCATATAATAGAAAGTTAAAGGTTTAAAACTTTTTTATAAACTTTTATCAACAGTATCAAAAGAACAGAGGTATTAATCTAAGTCCAAACTGCATATAAAAATTATATGAATACCCGTAATGATATTTTTGAAGGTATTTTCAAATCAGTTCAGCTCGCTTAAATTCTAATATTTTTCCGAAATATTTTGGCGGAAGTCTTAAATATGTTAACTTTTTTGGGGCCCTAACGTATATGGCCTTGGTTATAGCACAAAGATTATTTTAATTTGTAAAAAAATTCGAAAACATTGTAAACATTAAAAAAAGGCAACATCTGAATGGTTGTTTCAATCACTTCATATACCGAGCCCTCGCGCGAAATTATCGCTGTGAAAAATACAGGATAGAGTTTTTTCTACTTTTCTGTGTTTTAGTTTACAATATTAGAACCAAATTTTAGAGGTGCGTTCTACCACTCCGTAGGTCCTTGATTCGATCCAATACCAAAGCAATATCTAAATAAAAAAAAGAACTAAGTTTTTTCTAACAGCGGTCGACCCTCGAGAGGCAAGGCAATTATCCGAGTGTATTTCTCCCTTGAAAAAGATTCTTAAAAAACCATTTGCCGAATGGCAATTCAGAGGCGTCACAAAATTGTAGGTCCTTCAATTTTTGTTGTATAAACGAAACAAAATGTGGTAACAATGCATTCGATAAAACATACATATATAAGCTATAATAATTTAACCATTTGCATCAAAAAGTCAATTACGGAAAAAAGGCGCATACGATAATTTCGCGCACAAGGGCCGATATGTGGGTTGCATCCACACACAGAAATGTGTATGTATTTCTACATCTGCAAAGCAATACATACCCCACATCGTCATTCGTTGATCGTCTATGTTTTTTATTTTCCTTCATGTGTTCGATCCGCATCTTGACGTCTTCTTCGATTTTATTAGCTATTTGAGCTGGTATAATACTCAATAGTAAGCTTTTCTGAAATTCAACGCCCAAATTTTATGCATTCATACTTGTGCTAATCAAGTTTGCATTCATTAAAAAAATTTATGTATGTATGTATGTACATACCTCCTGATCTCTAGCAGCTCGTAAAACTAAAGTCTCTTCAACACATTGACGCTTATCGAGGAATGTTGTACGTATGGCTACTTCACGTGTCAGACGAAAGAACAGACCCAGCATATTGACACAGGTCATAAATATGCCTTCGGATATGATTTTTGGCAAATCAACCTCTCTTGTGCCATCCAAATGGCGACGATATGTTACGAATGAAAATAAGATAATATAACAGGCGGCTACTGCCACACCTAAAATAAAAGCCTGCACGTCTTCGGCAATCGGCATAAATATGTAGATGGAATATATGATAAAGCTATAGTAGGTCGGTACGGTAATATTATAGTCCGTGACAGCGCGATAGATTGGCACGGATATATCTAAATGTGTACAAAAATACTACTAAATATTTTAATTTCAATTGAAAACTCAATTCAAGCGTGCCTCCTCACCCATCACCACAAGCGCTGAAACCGCTAACCAAATCGTTGCAAACGTTAACCATTCGTAGCGTTTATTGACGGTCGTGCGGAAGTTAAATACCAAAACAATGAGGATAACTGTGGTACAACCCATGTATGTTCCGATATCTACGTAAATGTCACGGTTCTCCTAAAAAACACATACATACATGTTTTGTTTCTTAAAAGTAAGTGAATGGCGTACTTACGCTTTTAGAGAATGAGACAATAAGTAACATGGAATGTACAATCGTGTTAAGTATTAGAATGAATATGAAAATGCCAAGATGGCTTAGACGCAAACGTTTCATGTAGGATACATAATACTGTTCCAGTTCCAGATTGCGGCATTTCTTCTGAAATCACCAAACGAAATCAGTAATTATAGAGAAATGTTAGCTATTCGCGGTCTTCTTATGTATATACAGTGGCGAAAATATAAATAGGGAAGAGACATTTTAGCATTATTTGGTTATTATTCGTTAGATAATTTTCAATTCTGACAACTACCTTGAAAGCCCTTTACTGTCTTTCGAAAGACTATTTGAAGGATCTGCTAACGAGGAGGTCTCAACCTTATGCTGTTCGCCTTTAAACAATAAGTTTTTTCAAAATTAAATTAAATTAATTATTATATATTTTTATACTGATGGTTTTAGCGACCTTCCTACTTATAATTTAGTGTTTTGCCGCCTCGAGGTCAATTTTAAAAAATTTTTATGAAAACACAAGTTTTATGGTGTTTCTTTCCGATATATTTCGATTACGCTTCGGTAACCGTCCTCAGGGCAACTATTGACAAACATGTAAAACATAAGATATACGTAAATACAAATTCCAAAAACAATAATTAAAAACAAAATGTATACATACATTAATTTACACGCCCGCACTGTTTGACGTGGAGTTTGGTACTGTCGATTTGTTTGTAAGCAAGTGTCTGTACAAGTGAGCGCGTCAATAGTTGCCCTGAGGACGGTTACCGAAGCGTAATCGAAATATATCGGAAAGAAACACCAAAAAACTTGTGTTTTCATAAAAATTTTTTAAAATTATTATATATTTTTATTTTTAAAACAATAAAAACAACATAACAATAAAATCTAAAAATAAATTAGAAAAGAAAAAAATTAAATCAGAAAGGAAGAAAATAGTATCTCCTTAAAAATAAAAAATATATGTATATTTAATTTTAAACAAAATCTAAAAATTAATTAAAAACGCATGGAACGTAAATAACAGTTACTTTTTTCAACAGCTAAACTTGGCCAGATATTTTTAAGTCGAAAAGGAAAAGTCCTTTCCTAATAATAAACAAACCGCTTATCCAAATTAGTACTAGTAGAGAGAAGAGTACTAAAATAGCTTTAAAACTGAAATATTTAAACGAGGAAAGCCAGCAGAAAGCCAGTAATTGTAAAATATTTAAATAAAAATTAATTTATTAATTACCATAGCACAAACCTTGTATCAGGATTTGCATATCTATTGTATTAAATTACAAAAAAAATATAAATAGGAGTGGTAGCTTTCGATCGTTATTTCTATTCAAAAGCTATTTAAGTCCTCTTTTAGTTGGTACCAAATTTGTTTAATTTGGATAAGTGGTTTGTTTACTATCCGGAAAGACTTTTATTTCGAACTTAAAAAATATCTGGCCAAGTTTAACTGTTGGTAAAAAATAACTGCTAATTACGGTCCCTGTAAAAAAGACTAAAAGATAAAATAAGATCCTAAAAATGAAATGAAATAAAAAAATATATTTTTATTTGTAAAACAACAAAATCGAATAATTAAAAGAAAGTGAAATTAACAAAAAATAAATTAATTAAATTTAAAAAAAGAAAACAATTAATAAAATTAGTTTCTAAAAATTAAATGAAATTAAACCAATACCTCTTCTATAAACAATAAAATCTAAAAACTTAAGAAAATTTAGCTAAAAAAATGTATGTATTCAAAAAAGAATAAAATAAAATAAGTTCATAAAAATTAAATGAAACTAAAAACAAAAAATAAAAAAGAATTAAATTGGAAAAGAAAAAAATTAAATTAAAAAAAGTAAAAAATGATCAAGTAAAAAAATAAATGAATTCCGCTGCTCTAGGGCTCGAACTCGGATACCTCGAATTGTTTGCCAGTGCTCTGCTCACTCCGTCATTCCGACTGTTGGAATAAATTTTCACCGCGAGTGGTGTATGAGAGAGCTTTTTTCTAAGGCTTTTGTCCCAGAATAACCAAAGTCTTTCGAACTATCTTGCCATCTTTCGTTCATTAGTCCTACGAAATACTTTTTACTATCTTGGCCACAATTGCCCTGAAAGTTTCATCAAAATTTTGAGCTTTTAAATTATATTCCTCAGAAACATTCCGAGTATGCGATTTTGTAGGCCATTTAGTTTTAGTATAATAAAATTCCAGTTTGAAATACCTAAGACTTACCGTTGATTTTTGGAAAAAAATTTAATCGGTTACAATTAAACTTAAAAAAATTCAAAAAAACCTGATTAAAAAGTTTTAAATTTTAATGAAGATGTGTTAAAATTCATTTGAAACTTTGATTTACATAGTTTTTTTATTAGATAGTTAACTATATTTTTATAAAAAAAATAATAATAAAAACTTCTTTACAAAGAAAAATATCTAAAATGTCTATTCCCTATTTACATGTTCGTCCACGTATGTATGTAGGTAGTACAGTATTGATACTACATACCTTCAAGTAGCCAAGTTCCCATTTCTTTTGGTTGACCAATTTTGATTCATGGCCCTCATCATCAAAATCGTGGCTATCCTCGGTTGAGGACTCTAAGAATGAATTCATATTTTCGATCCTTCGGCAGACACTTATTTAGCTATGTACGACATATGTCCTAGAAATATAAGCGCATATACAAACAATAATAAATAAATTTTACACAGATTAAAGTTTAGTTTAAATTAACCTTCAGTATTCATATAAAACACATTCTCGAATTAGAAATTTTGAATACAATCGTGCAAACCACGACTAACATAATTTTTCTTGGAGTTCGTATTAGGTATAATGTGTTCGACTTTGAAAATACTAAATTGTACATAACTAGGGATGGCAGCGATTAATCATTTGATTAAATTAATCGATTATTTTTGTCCAGTTGTCGAATTAATTTTTTCATAAATTAGTGCTTTATTAAACGATTATTAATCGATTAATTGTAAAATAATCGTAAAAATATTTTCAAGAAATATGAATTCTGTAGTTGTCTAAATAAATTATTAAGTTCTTGCGAACTTAAATAATGTGCGCTGATGATCTTATGCACCGAGGGAAAAAAAATATTAAAATCAAATAGAAACGTAATTGATCTCACTATAAACGTCAACGAAAGTACTATATATTGGTAAATATTCAATTCAATTACGCGCATATTAAAATGACCGCGTTCATACTGAAAAAGCATCCGCGAAGTGAATAATCAAGACAAAAACTAAAAAAAAAAATTAATTTGCATGTTGCCTGCAGTGGAATTCGAGCCCGACCATCTCCGGTTATCAACAACTTGTGGCAA
>NW_016161415.1:50634-51695 GCF_001687245.7 Rhagoletis zephyria
AAAAAAAAATCGTTAAAATCCTTGCTTTTTTGCGGCAGTTATAAACGATTTCATCAAAAGTTGCTATTAAGAGAGGAAAAAAGAAGCGTTCGTACTCAAAAAGAAAAAAATTCATTATTCGAAAAATTCGCATTTCTGAGCAAAAAGAAAAAATACGTGTCTCCTTAAATTGTTCAAGGAACCATCCCTGTGAGTTTTATCGCAAACTTAAATTCACTTTCCGCCGGCCTGGGTGATTTGAGATGGAATGAGCCATATGTATAGGAACATTAGGGTGGTGAAAAATGGTATACAGAAATGGTAGAAATGGTATAAAATTTTTTTTAAATAAATATTCCATCGGAAAACTCTGTTTCTCATCAGGAATTTCCGATAATAATACCCAATTGCTTATTTTATCATATTTTAACAGTAACTATTTTTAAAGGTCCCCCAAAAACCCACAAAAATGCAATGGGGGGACTCATCTTACGTTTTTGTATATTTTTTCGAAATACATAGAACAATCCTAGGGGGTGGGATCATAGAAAATCGAACTTGAATTTTTTTACATGCATTTTTGGACCACCCTAATTTTTATATGTACGTGTACCAATTCGCAATAGTTTTCACTTAGTAACTATCGACAGGCCGTGGACGCATCTATGGACGTTCACGATATGGTAGCGATACAAATCGTTGACTGTATATCGAGCCGGGGACGTCGCATTTTTGATATACTAGTCATAGTACCCAATAATTCCTCTCCGTGCAGGAAGTCAAATGGTAAGAGCCTTATTGTGGGTTGTGACGCTAGCTCATAAAGCATTACAACCCTATTAAATTTCATTATGTCGGTTGGTAATACGAAAAACATTTGTCCTACTAATAGGAGATCTGAAGTTATTGATAACAAAGTTATGGCTAATCTCCTCAAAAGATGGAAGATGGTCCTGGAAGAGCGTCTCTCTGATTACACTGTAGGACGCTAAATGACACAAAAAACTCCTAGACACGTAAAATTCATTTTTGATCGTAGATTCCGTATTTGTGTACCTACCTTCTAGATCTTCAGGTCATTT
>NW_016161416.1:0-16545 GCF_001687245.7 Rhagoletis zephyria
ACAAAAACGTGTGTTTTAAGGTGGTACGGAATCACCTTGTCCATCAAGCTGCACATTGTTTGCGGGGCATTACACAGTCCAAAAGGCATGCGCGTGAATTGATATAATGGCCGATTGGGGACAGTAAACGGGGTTTTTGGACGAGACTCTGGTGAGAGACTGATTTGCCAAAAGGCATCCTTCAAATCAATTTTAGAAATACAATGTACTGGTGGAAGTCGAGAAATCAATCCATCAATATTCGTTCAGTCTTCTCGAGTCTAAACAGAATCTGGTTTTCCCTGGTTTAACAATTAATACACCTGGAGACGACCAGGGCGACCCTTCAGCCTCTTCAATCACCCCTAATTGAAGCATTCGATCTATTTCTTTACAAAGTATTTTCTCCATCGCTGGAGAGATAGGGTAATATCTTTGCTTTACGGGATTTGCTGTCCCCGTATCTATTTTATGTTCCGCCAGTGTCGTTGAGCCGAGTCCTTCCTTCTCGAATGATGGAAATGCTGCTATCGCCATTTTTAATTGACATCGCTGGGTTGAGGTGAGAAGTAGCGAGTCGACATCATCTCCTTCTTCCCCTGATAGCTGATTAATGGTTGGTTCCGGTGAAACTTTTATACCAAACGTTTGCCAAAAGTCCATTCCGCAAATTACTTCGTTGGCGACCGATGGTACTAACAAAAACTCGAACGATTTCTCTTTGTTGTTAAACCACAAGGGAAGGGAAATAGTTCCTACGACACCCTGTTTTTTTCCATCAGCTGTTCTCATGCTACCTAACACTTTTCGAAAT
Organism: Rhagoletis zephyria; assembly: GCF_001687245.7. NCBI lineage: Eukaryota > Metazoa > Arthropoda > Insecta > Diptera > Tephritidae > Rhagoletis > Rhagoletis zephyria. Next base: position 794 of record NW_016161416.1, read on the forward strand.
TTAAGATTTGGGTCCTCTACAATAGACTTTGCTAAAGTTGAGCCTATACAACTTTTATTTGCCCCACTGTCCAACAAGGCGAGATAATTTTTACCAAAAAGACTCAAGTTCGCGTACGGTCGAATGTCGGAGCCACTGTACACGATTGACGATATAATCATTTTACGCAATGCTTTCTTTTTATTCCAATAGTCCCGTACCCGCTTCGCTGATCTTGTCTGACAGGGCTTTTCACTACTGTCTGCAAAAATTTGTGCCCTTATGCGCTGGTACTCCGCTAGACGGAAGTGAAACGGTTGATCTCTGAAATGTCCTTTTCTGCTGACACAACATGAACTTTGGTCTGCAATTGAACTTTGTGTTGATGATGTAATTTCTGGGATTATATTTGACTGGCTAGGTAATATTTGGTTAGGTTCCACAGCTAATTCCGAGGTCGAATTGTAGGACGCCCGTCCGACGTTCGGCGAGCATCCTTCCTTACGTTTTCCGAAGAACTACACTCTGGACAGGTTGGTTTGTAAGTGTCCACCGCTCCACAGCCATAGCAGAAAATCCTTCGTGTTTTTATGCAATCGTGATATCGGTGGCCGTTCTCACAATTCCAGCATTTGAGTTGCGTGTTCGATATTACATCAATTTCGGCAGTTGCTTCTTCCTCAACAACGTTAAAGTCACCGCTGTCTTCCGTACTGTTCTTCACCTCGTAAATTTGTTTGCGCAAAGGATTTTGTCGCGGAGCGGAAGTGTGCATATCTCGGAAAAACTTTTCGTGCTTTCGAACTTCCATGCGCAATGTATAAATATCCGTTATATCCAAATGCAATAGTTCATGTCGCAGATCCGGTTTAAGATTTCTTAGTAAAATCTCAACAAGTCCTGATTCGCCTAATGGAAATCTCAACCGATCACACATAAGCATTATGGCCTCAAAATATTCGTCAAATAACTCGGATGGTTTCTGTTTCCGTCGCCTAATGTCGTCACGCATTTCCGAATCCGTAGAAAATTCTTTAAATTGTCGACGCAATGCTTCTCATAAGCTGAACCACTCCAGAGGGTCGGCATGTTGCCGATAACGCCAGAACCATTGTAGGGCTTTACCGTAGAAAATGGAATGTACATGCTGACACAAGACGTCAAAATTACCATTCAAGTGCAATGAAGTCAAGGTGTTGATACGGTATATAAACTGATCTACAGACATGCTGTCGGTGGAACCATTAAAACGTATCTGCCAATTTCTAATTAGGTTCGATATCTTTTCGTTTGCTAACCATAGATTACCAATTCCTAACGACTCTGTCCTACGTTGATTGTTAAATATGCGCCTAGAGCTACGTTCATCGAAAGGAGTTTCGCGTGGCCACTCTGGTGGATCGCCACGTCTGGAATGAATAGGTGACGGTATTCCGGGTCTTTCTAAATGCATGTTTTGAAAAATCGTTCTCACTTCAGATGCAAGTGTGTTCGAAATTTCGTTTCGAAAATCTGACATAGACTGCGAAATGATTTCCTGTACTCGACGTTCGGAAATCGTATTAATGTTAGGTGTAGGATTTGCAGTAGCCCCGAGGTGATTTTTAGGACTTTGCCGTCGATCCGGAGCACGTCTTGCCTCGGCCGTACAGCACTGTTGCGGGTTGCCTTGAGCATAACTGATTCCGAAACAGGTTTTAGGTCGGATGCCAGGCAGGCTTGTCGACAGACTGGACAGGTCTGGATTTTATCGAGCCATGTACGAATACAAGTGGGATGAAAATGATGCTTACACGGAGTTTCCACCTTTTCGGTGTTTGTATGCAAATTTTCGCTACAAATCGTACAGATCGTGTTGTTTACATGGTCGTGGCCTACGCCACCAGCGGCATTGTCAGGACTGTGCGTGATCGGCATTATCGCCCTTAATGTACTCCAACTGCCAACAAAACTCAAAACTCTAAAAGACAATTTCTAAATATCTTAAGTTACACGTATAATCTATGTATAATGAACCTCTCCAACTAACAATAACAATGGTAATTTTTAATTTTATTTTATTTTATTTATTTTTTTTTTTTGTAACTGTGGGTAAATAAATAACCAAAATCCAAACTCGAAAATCAAAAAAAATATTGATGAACTACTCTGCAGGTCATGTCATGGCGGGTAACCGCCGATAAGCAAACAACACTAATGTTGTAGCGCAAGTTGTCGTTAATTAGTTAGAAAAAAATTGTGCTGGCGAAAATACTAGCTACTTCAAAAATCTATCTGCTTAGGCTTATTTGCCATCAAACAAGCAACATAATATCCCAAGAAGGTGATTTGAAGTTTGGAAATTTTTCAGTTTACCGGGCAGGCATAATTCGTAGAAACATCAAATTATAAAGTCCCGCAAGTGTAGCTGAAAAGGCGAAAAACGCAAGTATTGAAGAATGATAAGTACACGGTTAGAAATCAAAATTTCGAATAACTAAAATCCTGAATACTGAGCATTCTCGTTGCATCAACCAAACAATCGTGGGGCTCTTAGCAAAATCCGCGGTAAGAATTCGAAACATTTCAGACTCAGAACATCCAGCTTCTTTCACTAAGTCCAAGAAAAAAAATTTTACAAAAATTGTTGGAGCTTCGACTGGAGTTACCTGCTAATGTTTTATTTCGATTTTAGTATCATGTGCATACATATGTATGTATTTCCCTATGTGCTTGAAATTTAAGTCTTAGCCGAACTATGACAACTGCTAGTCTGTGCCCCACGTTTGGCGCCAATATTTCTTCTGTAACGGCTATCTCCTAAGAGGCTGCTTGAAAACTAAAAACTAAAGGGAATCAAGGTAGGAGTACGCATTCGAGGCGGGTCTGCATACCTGGCTGTACTGCGGCTTAGCTCAGGGAAAATGGGCGTGAGCTTGCCCCGGTGCATACTGCGATGACCGTACAAAAAAATATAGTAGTATGCAGAAACAACAAAAACGAACCAGCGATTTTCTTATGAAGCAGCAAAACGCAATTCTAAACAGGAAAAAAAAAAATACTTACTCAAAAAAAAAAAACGCGAAACCACACAACATTATATCGACAACGAATGCTGTAGGGGGCAGACTGATGTTATTTTCCCCCGGAGTCTTCACCCACCCAACCTGTTAACGTAGTTAAGTCTGTTACATTAACCCAATAAAAAGTTTGCCTACCTTACCATTACCTGACCCTACATTTCACCATCAATAATAAAAAAAAGCTTTTATCCGAACATTTTCAAATTCACACACAACATTTTAATATGTTACCGAAAATTCACAAATTACAAGCACTATTCTCTATCACTATTAAACAATGAATATTTTAAGCATACGTACTTATATTTACCTTAAATGTGTATCATGACCCTTAATCCAACAAAAACTACCTTACAGCCCCGGCATGAAATCTAAATCACTTTGGATCATACAATCTGCATATGCATTTAATAATCGCAAAAAGAAATTTTACAGGGGCATACATGCACCCTGGAGTGCATGGACACGTTGATGTAAAGTAAAATGTTATGTTCAAAGTTATAAATGTTAAATGTATGTAAACAAGCGCGCATAAGTATTAGAAATTACAACAGACTTACGAATTCAACATCCAGCTCAGCACCGATGCGACGATGGGCCCAACGACGACGTGTTGCTTGAGGTTGCATCGAACATGATAACATACACTGTTTGCTTGTTTCGCGCTGCTAGCATTGATCGTGATCGGGTTTCGTACCTTACGTTGGGTCGCTAGTGATGTACTTTTCTTTTCATGCCACGGCTATTTATCCGCTATATATGTATGCTACCTTTTTACATCTTCTAAACCGCTTATGTTAAAGAAAATAATTACGTAACTACCGACACCGTGCATACAGCCTTAAGGTAGACCAAACTCAATTATAATATTTAAAGGAAATGTAGAAATGCTCATAGTGAAACCGAATATAGTTAGGTTATTACAAAATGGTTTCTACTCGCGGTATTTAATATTACAAATCTCGAAATTTAAAAGTTAACATAATTAATTATAATTAATCGCATCATGACTGCTAGTTGCAATGATTCTAACTCATTCACCTTATTATTATTATAATTTTTTTTTTTTTTTTATATATCTTTCTTTCCTTTTGTTTAGTCTAGGGTTAAAATACACGTTTTCTAAATTGAATTGTCGAACACCTCTTTTCACTAGCCGCCTTTTGCCGTCATTTCGACGGTTTGCAAATGCCCAACGGAGTCCGTAGGGTAGGGAAAGTCGCCTCCCTGTGACCAGTTTCCAGGTCCTGTAACAATCACTGGGTGTTAAGTCCAGTAACCCCCATGAGCTACGGGTGACAGCACTGTAAATCTGGCTGATCAAAATTCGATGTTCTGACTGGAGGACTGATTTGGTTTGCACCGTACAGGTGACTGCAATGGAAAGTTTCCATTACCATTATGATATGAAGGAGAAATACCTCTAAAAATTCGGGCATACCTGTTTCTTTTTTTCCTGTTTCCGCTGGTAGCTTTTCAATTTCTCAAGCCATATCAAATGGCTGCCCGATGAAATTATATTTCACTCGACTCCGCTTAAACACTTGAACAGAACTTAATTACTCTTTTTAGGCGCTTTAATTTAAAATAAATTTGTCTACACTTGTTCACCGCGTTGTCTGACTTCTTTCTGGTCTGCAATTGTTTCATAAATGCACGAGCATTAGGAAAATTTCTTAGCTGTAAGTCAACTTTGCCTACAACGGTATAATCAGGCGATCCGGCATATAACAATAGAACTTGCTCTAGAGATGTATTATGTATTTATGTACGTATGCATTTAGCTATGTACTAGTGGTTTATCATACCTTAACGCTTGCTCCCGCTCATTGCCTATGCATATACCTATCTGTTTGTCTCTAATCTCCCAGCAGTATAATTGCTTCCTTATGATCGTCATAAATGTCCCAGCAGTAAAATCGGTTCCTTGTGATCCTCATAGTATACCAATGAGAGCCACTGCACACGCACTCTGGAGTATTAAGGCCCACTCTCCCAATCATACGCCACATACACTCCACCTCATTTGAATAGCTCAACCGTATAATCCTTAGTATTTACATTTTTAATTTTGTTTATTTAATATTCATTACATCCGATTTTAAACCTTTATACAGCGTTAATAAATGTAAACAAAGGGGTACAACAAAGTGCAAGTTTCAAGTGTCTATAAAATAGCGGTGATTTTTGATAATTTTTTTTTGGTGATGGTGCTGCGCATTTTCTCGCGTACAAAGTACGCTCGACAAAATTTTTATATAGAATAAATGCGCAGCACCGTCAATAAAAAATTAAAAAAATTGAAAATCGGGGTTATTTTAGAGTCAATTGAAACTTGAACTTAATTACACTATAATTGAATGGGCTACAAAACTGCATGTCCGAAATTTTCATAAAAATATTATTAACTTATTCACTGCAGGTCATTAGGATGGCACACTCCAATGTTGACCTTTTTTAAGAACTGTTTCCAGCTCTCCAGAAAACGAAAAAATCATATAAAATGCTGCCCAAGAAATGGGAAAGAACTTTTCATTTAAGTTTTAATTTGTAAAAAATTTAAAAATTACATTTACCCGTAGAATATGCCATATTAAAAAAAAATGTATTTTAAATAAGCAAAAGAAAAACTGTAAATACCAGGGACCATGACGATTATAAGAAATACAATTAAATATTGCTCTATAATTATTATTGAACAATGGAAAAGTTGTTTTCGTCTCGCGGGACGATGTTTGCAAGACGAATATTATTTACGTCCTCTCATAATAATTATATAGACTTTTTATTTTTTTTCGTCTCTCGGGACGTTTTTTTCATGGCGAATATTATTTACGTACTCTCATAATAATTATATGGGATTTTTATTTTTTTTCGTCTCTCGGGACGTTTACTTCATGGCGAATATTATTTACGTCTTCTCATAATAATTATATGGGCTTTTTTATTATTTTTCGTCACTTGGGACGTTTATTTCAAGACGAATATGATTTACGTCTTCTCATAATAATCATATGGGACTTTTATTGAATTAAAACTTCTTTATCGAGTCCGGAGACTCAGGGCCGTTAACTTATCTATTTTCAAGTAATTCTATGAAATGTTCTGTAGTTAAGTTTAACTAATGGATGAAACAAATAAATAAACTATAGCTTAACCCAGATACGTTAACGGCCCTTAAAGCGTTAAATATATTTATTTATAAATATATATATCAAAGGCTTTGCTTTTACGTGGTTTTGGTTCTTTGAAAATGGTTGGCAGATGTTAGAAAATCAAATGCAAATAATCGAGTTCGGAGACGTTTACGTAAAATATTTAACCCGCCAGATCTGCACCGAGAATTGACGATATTTTTATGTAGAAGTGCAATACTGTTTTATTTTTCAGAAAAGGGTTGCGACATTTTAGAAATTAAATTAAAATCGGCTGTAAGTGTACCAATTCTACTAAGAAAAAAGTGGGACGTAAATCATATTCGTCTTGAAATAAAACAAAAAAAACTAAAACAAAAAAAAAATAAAAGGCCTATATAATTATTATGAGAAAACGTAAATAATATTCGTCTTGAAATAAACGTCCCGAGAGACGAAAAAAATAAAAAGGCTTATATAATTATTATGATAAGACGTAAATCATATTCATTTTGAAATAAGCGTCCCGAGAGACGAAGAAACATAAAAGGCCTATATAATTATTATGAGAAGACATAAATAATATTCGTCTTGAAATAAACGTCACGCGAGATGGAAAAAAAATTTCTTAAAACAAGGCGACGTTTTTGTTTATTAGGATAATAATTGTTTCCAGTCTCTGCCAGAGACCATAACGATTATAAGAAATAAAATTAAATATTGCTCTATTATTGTTTAAGCCGCCGCTTAAAGCGCAATACGACGGCCGTGCGCGCAATCCTTGGCCGCAGCAGTTGGACAGTTGACCGACGTCAACTCCGAAAATATGATTACCGAGCGCGCACGGCCGAAATCAGCAAACAACGCGCCCGCGCCCTTCCAAAATAGTTCTTGGTATTCAAATCCTTGTTAACATAAACCCTGTGTATAAATACATATACATATACATACAACTCGAAGTTGTAAATATAAAACCCTTTGTGAATTTTAAAAATTTAACCTTGAGTGTTTCCTTTAAGCGGAAAGTGCGTACAAAAGAGGTGAGTGCGAAATGCAACCATTGGAATCAATCATGGTTCTTCGCAGCCAACCGTGGCCCAGCTCCTAAAGGGAAAAAATATTATAAAAACTTAAAAAAAAAAAATCCGGTCGCAACGTCCGCAAAAACACATACACATATAAAAACCATAAGCTAAAGTGCAAACAAGTGCAAGTATTGTATTAAAAGTGCACGTATACATACATATACACATACATTTCGAAAAAAAAATAATAAAAAATCACCCAAGTGAGAAAAGTGCACACATTAAAAATTCTTTGAAAAAATAAAAGCTCTCTGTGCCGATACTTTTGTGCAACAAGCACAACAACAAAGCGTTATCAGCAGCCATCACCCAACCAATCCATCGGCCAACATTAGAGGGACATCAGCAGCAGCGCCAGCGGCCATGAACAGCATCAGTAGCCGTCGTCTGCTACGACAACAACACCAGGCACAATACCAAGAAGCTTGCATACACGCAGCTACATAAATAAAAGAAAGTAGTGAGTAGGCAAATTTTAATTTTCTTAAAAAATAAAATAATATAACTTTTAGTTTCATAAAAGTTATATTATCAAATATAAACTGCCAACGAATATATACATACATATACATTAGACTGCATCACTCCCCATACAAAAAAAAATCGGTACCATTTTTCCATTGGAATTATAAAATCTATTATATTTTAAGACGTCCACCAAAATATTTCGAAAAAATATTAAGGTTTAAGTGAGCTGGACCAATTTCAAAATACCTCCAAATCTGGAGTTTTTTCTGAATAAAAATAGTTTCTTAAAATTTTTTTTTGAAAAAATCGCCTCAAATGACAAAACGGGTTAAGCTTAAAAAATTTGCATAAAAATATTAAAAAAAAATTTTACGGAATCGTAATGATGAGATTTTGATGCTGCTTTTTTTAACTTTTTTCAAAGATTGGTATAAGAAAAACTTGAATAACTGAGCCTAAACTCTTCTGATTTAGACTTAAGAGCTGTCGGTGGAAAGGTATTTTCTCACGCTTTTTATTTCTTTGCTAATAAACTCATTCAAAGGATGAAAGAGAAAGGTAGGATGAACGAACGTCATTCAAAGATGAGTTAAGATGTGTTGGTATTTGAAAAAAAAAATTGGGACACGAATGATTTTTTTTTGACAGAAATAAAAACAGTGTGAAAATACCTATCTACTGAGATCCCATAAGTCTAAATCAGAATAGTTTTAGGCCAGTTATTCAAGTTTTTCGTAAATCAATCTTTGAAAAAAGAAAAAAAACAGCATCAAAAATCTCATTCTTACGATTCCTTTGAAAAGATTTTTAAATATTTGTATGCAGATTTTTTAAGCTTAATCTAATTTGTCATCTGAGGGGACTTTTTTCAAAAAGTTCTTTACGAAACTATTTTTATTCATAAAAAACTTCATTTTTGGATGTATTTTCAAATCGGTCCAGCTCACTTAAATCTTAATATTTTTCCCAAATATTTTGGTGAACGTCTTAAAATATAATAGATTTTATAATCCCGGCGGAAAAACCGCAACTTTTCTTGGTGATGCAGTCTAATATACATATATGTATATATTTTCATAAAAGACGTATTTATTCTCGCCAAAAACGGTTCTATTAAAATTGCGGATATTTTCCTGCCGCACAAAAATTCCACACCGGCAATTTGCCGCTATTAAAATTTTGGTAGAAAAATTCCGTTTTCCGGAAACGGTATATCTCCACATACCGCATATGTACATATATGCAAAATTGTATACATAATCCAAATAAAATTCCGTTGCAGTTTATATGCCTATTGTGTCCCACTGTGCAAGAACAAAATATCAGCACAATAAAATACATACTTTTCTCTGCTTACCAATTTTTTGCCGTTGGTCGCATAGTTCATTGAACTTGGCTAAACAAATTGCCGAAAAATATAAGTGCATTTTTTCCCATATACCATATGTACATACGTTAGCACATATAAGCATTTAACCAGTTGCATTTTCTGCAACTATTCACATAATAGCTAAGAGAGTCGCTGTTATTCATCCAACAATACAGTCCACATGTACCAAGCACACTCCAGCTTATTTTAATTTCTTTCCATTTTGCTTTTCTCTGTTGCACTCACCAAGCTAAGAGACTTTAAATCAAGGCCCGCTATCCGACTTAAATACGTTCGGCACCTAGAACTCACCTCAGCGGTGAGCGGCTCTTTACGTATTATTATACCCACCAGTGTTGCCGTTTTAGCCCTTTGGTGGCTAGATTTAGCTACCATATATTTTTTTTGGCCACATAAATTTAAAATTGCCCATAGCCCTTTTTTTAGCCCTTTTTAGAATTTATTCATACTTGGCATGAAAAAGTTGTATATGCTTAATTTGTTTTTTTTTGCATTTATGTAAGAGATAAATTTTTAAATTAAGAAAGACTGATATATATAAATATATGTATTGTATGCTCCTTACGCTTTTATCCATACATACTGTAAAAGTGTTGGGGCTGTTAACTTATCTGTTAACGATTTAACTATAGTTTAAAATAGATAAGTTCATGGCCCTTAATATGCTAAATTTGTTAAACGACCCATCAAGTCGATTGACCGTGTATGTTCTTGTGGTGTGATTGTACCAGCATACTGGTGTCGTAAGTGGTGAAATTAGCTCAATTTTCTAAGTAAAAAGTATTTTGGCGGTTATTTCTTGCACCATATGAGTCAAAGCCGTGTTTGTGGAAGATTACGTTCACGATATTGCAGTTGTGAATTACAAAGAAAACAATGCTTAACAAAATGCTAGAATAATTATGAAATTTCGGCTCTAATCATTTCGATCTTTCCTCGACCTCATTTTTAAAGAAATAAATATTGTACCAGCATGCTGGTAAGTTATATGCTTCAAGCCTAATGGTACAATCACTTGCTGGAACCAGCAAGCTGGTGTCGTATATTTCCCCTTTATACAAAAAGGATTTTGGTTGGATAAAATATTAGCTTTTTTTCCAGAGTTCATTGTTTTTATATACCATTACTTATTGAACATGTTTACGTGGATTCTTATATATGTATATGTAAGTAAAAAATTTTAGCTACCATTTTTAGCCACAACGACTCTTCTTAGCTCTTTTTTAGCCCCTTTTTTAAAGAAATTTAGCTACCACTAAAAATTATGCGCGCCAACACTGATACCCACCCACATGTGCATTCCCGCACACATACATACATACGCACTATAATCAAAACAAATTCTCTGTTGTTTTCGTTTCTTAACTCACCACTGCTGTGACAAGGCATAGCTTACCCTGCAGTACGGGGGAGCGCCAACTGGACTGAGGAGTCGGTAGCTACCCGGTAAAGTCCGTCAATTACCGACCGACTACTTGCAGTGTATTTCATCGATTACTTTTACAAGGCAATGTCCTAGGCGGTAGTCACCATCGGCTCTCTCTGCACTACCGGGAGTTACTAAAGTAGTCACTGGCGTGATTTATGGGCGCCCTCTGTCGTAGTTTTTCGCTATTCTGCTTACGACTGATTCGACTCTGCACTACCATGTGCACTACCACGGGTTAATAGAGTAGCTACTTACCTAGGAGTCGGTGCAGTAGCGGTTCAAAAGTAGCGATTGACTCCAGCAGTACTGGAGGGTAGCCATATACTCGGCTTCATACGTAAATATTTGTACATACGTACGTACATTTTTTACATTCTACATATTCTGCACATTTGTGCATAAGTGCCAGCAAAAAATATTATCCAACGCATATTATAACCAGTGTTGCCAGAACTTTTTGGATGAATCGGCTAAATTGGCAAATAAAACTGGCCAAAAACGGCTAAAATGTATGTTGAAGAAAGTCGGACTGACAAGAATTTTAAAAATTCTATACAAATTTTCGTGGACACTAGCTGGCAGAAAAACTTGCAAATTTGCGTTCGTACAGAAAATTGCAAGTTTCTCTACATGAGAGAGAATTTGGGAGCATTTTTTCTTACTGTCTGATATTTTGAGAGATAATTCTCGCTGGATTTTCGACAGCAAACCTATTGTCTTCCCTACAAGGCCCTTTCAGACTGACCGATTCTCAATACACTCAAATAGAAACCAAAACATATAAAAAACGCTGTAAAAATTTTCCTTCAATTTTAAGGCAGTAAAACAACGACCTTAAGTTACCAGGCCATATGTTGACAAGGGATGCAAAATCACTTACAAGCTGTCAGTTCGAAATCTTCAATCGTTAAAATATGATGCCAAAAGAATGCAGATCCCCCATTTGGATGACCGGTCATATGACCGGCAGATGTCTCGTAGGATTCCCAGAGAGTTCACTTCAGTGTTGGTTCCATGAATTCAAGTTGGCATTCGGTTTTTGGAATTTAAATAAGTTCTCAGCAAAAAAGTTTGTTTAAAAAAATACATATGTATACATAGTGCTTGAAAATATCAATTTTTCCCTTACCTTAAACCTTTGGGAGTGGGCAAAAATGATGTTTTGTAATTTAGGCAGAATTGAATATGCGCTATCTGGGAAGACAATATCTACATGTAATATTTATTCTGTTTGTTGGCATTATATCCAAACAGAAACGCAGCTTAAGTGTCTTAACAGTGAAACAATTTCTTATTTTCTAAGTGTGCGAATAAAACTTCACACTTAAAATTAAGACATTTATAACAAACATTTTATGAAGAAAATCCCTTCTTCGTTTAAAATAAAAATAAGCGAAATCGGCCCAATTTCATACAACCCTGCCTGACATGAAAATTTTCTCCACGATAAGGCTAGTAGCCATTTCTAACAGATTTTGGGTCGCTTAGTCAAAAATGGAAACATATATACATATTTGAAATTTAAGAAAACAAGGCAAATAGCAAAATCGGCTAAAAACGGCTAATTTTTTTCTGCAAAACGGCTAACAAATCGGCTTCCGGCTAAATCGAAATTTTTCCGGCTGCTTGCTATCGCAACCGGCTAAATCTAGCCGGAAAACGGCAAAAATGGCAACACTGATTATAACGCGATATGAAGTGAGTTTAAGATATTTAGATACATGCAACCCAGTAGGGAAAATTTACAAATTGCATTTGTCTAGATAGTGATAAATAACCAATATTTTTTCAGTATTTACATATTATTTGTATCACATTCAATATTAATACCTACGTATATTTCAACCACGTATATAACAGTGGAAAGTGTTTGTGATTTTTTTTCTCTTACAAAACATTTTTTTTTCAAATCCATATTCCGCGGATTTAATTGGGACGCTCCGTTTTCCACGTTAAAAAGTGCTGAACCAAAGATTAAAGCAAATACAACTTCACGTAATTTGCAAGAAACAAAAACACACACACCGTTACAAGATCTTATAATCTTTTTTCTTGATTTTCTGTGGCACAAAGTGCAATTTTTACTCGGTTGACACATATTTTTCTAATTTTTTGCGAACGTTATCTGGGTGGTACTCAGTAAAATTTGATAAGAATTGATCAAATCAATTTTTATACGTTTGACCTTCCAAGAGAGTTAAAATGCCACTTGGACACAGTCCACCAAAAATGTCTGAAATCGAGACAAGGTCAAAAACTGCTTCCGCACCCGAAATCTAAAACTTTTGGCCCATCCGCTCCAAAGTTTATAGCGGAAAGTGACAGTATCATGAGATACTGTGCAAAATTCAGCGATGCGCCAATCCAAGACCACACTGAATCGTATCTCATGATAAAAGACAAATCACTAGATGATTGTTGGGCACGGCTGCAGTCCGCTTACGATTTGGTATTTTCAAAGCCAGATGACAGCCTACCCGAAAACTTTAAGAATTCGGTAGAAGGCAAATACTTCACTTGCCTTGAATTATATGAGGTGACCAAAGCTAAAATTGCCGATCAACTGTCGTTGAATAGAGCAATCGCTGCACCGGGTCCACCACCCCGCGTGGAACACACCTCGGCAGAGACAAACGTTTTTCTACAAGTCCCACCTTGCGAAACGGAGACATTTTACGGCGGTTACGAAGAATGGCCCGCTTTACGTGACATGTTCACAGCGGTGTACATCAACTACCCGAAGCTCTCCCGTGCTCAAAAAGTGTATCACCTCCGTTACAAAACCCAAGGGAAAGCCGGCTCCATCGTCAAGCAATACCCGCTCAGCGATGATAACTTCGAGCTGGCCTGGGAAGCTTTACGGTCACGATACGAAAACAAACGTATCCTGGTTGACAACCAAATTAAAATTTTGATGACTTTTCCGACTTTTCAATCCGAGAATAGCGAGCAACTTCAAAGGCTGCAAACATCAATTAACAACAGTGTCCGTTCTTAATTCACAAGACGTCCAGACAGACAGTTGGGATCCCATATTGGTGTACATATGCTCATACAAGTTGCCCGAAACCATACTGTCACTTTGGGAACAATCTCTCTTCTCGAAGAGATTTACCCTCATGGTCACAAATGGACGATTTTCTTACTTCAAGATACGAAGTAGTCGAAAGACTAAACAGGCTTCATCCAAGCCAAAATAAACAAAAAACAGTCGCTCATCAAAATGCTGCGCAAACAGGTCCTTTGACAGGACGTNGCTGGCCTGGGAAGCTTTACGGTCACGATACGAAAACAAACGTATCCTGGTTGACAACCAAATTAAAATTTTGATGACTTTTCCGACTTTTCAATCCGAGAATAGCGAGCAACTTCAAAGGCTGCAAACATCAATTAACAACAGTGTCCGTTCTTAATTCACAAGACGTCCAGACAGACAGTTGGGATCCCATATTGGTGTACATATGCTCATACAAGTTGCCCGAAACCATACTGTCACTTTGGGAACAATCTCTCTTCTCGAAGAGATTTACCCTCATGGTCACAAATGGACGATTTTCTTACTTCAAGATACGAAGTAGTCGAAAGACTAAACAGGCTTCATCCAAGCCAAAATAAACAAAAAACAGTCGCTCATCAAAATGCTGCGCAAACAGGTCCTTTGACAGGACGTAAACCTTTGTGGCAGAACCTAAGAGNACAGGACGCAAACCTTTGTGGCAGAACCTAAGAGGGAAACAACTTGCTCTTACTGCAAGTCCCCTCATCCCATTAGAGTCTGCCCCCAATTTAAGCGAATTTCAGTACTAAACCGAGTAAAATTTGCAAACCAAGCCAAGCTGTGCAAAAACTGCCTTGGTAATACCCATAGCACTAATGAGTGTCCGTGCAAGTGGTCATGTACACATTGCCATCAACGGCACCACTCCCTGCTGCACATGAATCCCAAACCACAATCTCGACACTCCAGTGCGCGAGCGACTGAAACCGCCGCACAACACACTACTGCCCAGTCGACACCTCCCGCTCGACAAGCGCAGTCAAGCTTCAATTCCAGCGAGCAACCGTGCTGTTCCAAACAAGCACAAATACAATCATTGCACACCGACAATCATAGCAAAATTCTCCTTCCAACTGCCATAGTCGCAGTTGAGCACGAGCATGAATGGTTTCAACTTAGAGCCCTGATTGATCAAGGCTCACAAAGAACTTTCATTTCCTCGAAAGTTCAAAATGGTTGAAACTACCATTCGAACATTCCAAGTTCGAAATTTCCGGCATGGGTGGACATGTAGTACAAAGCTCCCCAAAGCTTTGTCAAATTAACATTGGTTGCACCCAAAACCATGCAACGGATAAACACACGAGGCACATGCCTACATTCACCATTAGCCGTGAAAACTGGCAGCGATTCAAGATCCTTGAACTTGCTGACCCAAGTTGCCACATACCAGCTCAAACTGATATGGTAATCGGCAGCGATATACTTCCACAAATTCTGCTGCAAGGAATACAAAAGATTTGCGATACTATACTTGCGCAAAAAAAAATATTTGGCTGGATTCTCAGTGGTTCAATAACACAAAATGTGGTGTCATTCTCGACACAAGTAGAAGAGCGCTCGAATACAACTCTCAGCTCTCAGCTTAGAAAGTTTTGGGAAGAGGAGGAGATTCCACAACCTCCACAAATTTCACCTGAAGATCAGGCATGTAAGCATATATATGCAACAACAACGACTCGTGCCCCAAACGGTCGATACATTGTGCGACTTCCATTCAAGGAAGAATTTCCAAAAAAGCTGTCTCTAGGCCACTCTCGGTCAGCTGCACTCCAGCAGTTTTTCAGTATGGAGCGATCGCTTCAGAAAAAAGGAGACTTAGCCACAATGTACAATAATGTGTTGCAAGAATATCTCGACCTCGGTCATATGGAGCACACGAAGCCATGCGAGATAATAGCTAATGGCAAATACTTCTCATTCTACTTGCCGCATCATGCGGTCGTCAAACCAGATAAGGTAACCTCCTATGTTCGCGTGGTATTCAACGCCTCAAAAACATCTGATTCAGGAAAATCCCTGAACGACGTGTTGCACACTGGTCCCAGACTCCAGCCAGATCTCATGCTGCTCAGTTTGTAGTGGCGAATGCACAGATTCGTGTTCAATGGCGACATTGAAAAAATGTATCGTCAAATACTCGTCCA
>NW_016161416.1:22218-28323 GCF_001687245.7 Rhagoletis zephyria
GCCGACTTTTTTGGGTCGAATTTTGTTTCCTCTGATAGTAACACCACAGCTAACACTTCTTCTGATATCAATTCGAGCCTTAATTTTGGCTCCCTGACATTATCAACTGAAGATATTACAAAGGGGGTAGCTTCCCTTAAACCCTCTTCTCAAACTGATATTGATGGTCTGTCTGCCCTGCTATTGAAAAAATGTTCTGCCCTAATTCAACCACTAAAAATCATTTTTAATAAGTCTCTTGCTTCAGGTATATTTATTGATGAATGGAAAGTTGCTTCCATAACCCCTATTCTGAAAGGTGGTAAGAAAAACGATGCTAGAAACTATAGGCCCATCTCTAAACTCTCAACTATTTCTAAACTGTTCGAGTGTGTAGTTAAAGATAAACTGTACTTTGCTACTAAATCTTTTATTTGTCATAACCAGCATGGCTTTGTTTCTGGGCGGTCTACAGTTTCAAACTTAGCAGTTTTCACCGACTACTGCGTAAAGGCGTTTTCTTTTGGATTACAAGTGGACTGTATATATACGGACTTCTCGAAAGCCTTTGATAAAGTCCCTCATAGTATACTAGTCGAAAAACTTGCCTGCCTAGGTTTTCATTCATGCTTCTTGGAATGGATAAGATCCTACTTATCCAACAGACCCTGTGTTTAACCATAGATGGTGTGTCTTCTGACTCTTTTGTGGCTTCCTCTGGGGTGCCGCGAGGAAGTGTTTTGTCCTTTTTATAAATGACATTAGTAGCTGTTTCTCATTCGCAAAATTTTTTACTCTATGCAGATGATCTTAAGGTATACACTATAATTAAAGATTCATTTGACGAGGTAAGGCTTCAATGCGATATTGACGCTCCCCATCGCTGGTGCCTGAAATCTCGTTTATCTTTAAACATAAATAAATGCTTTAAGATGACATTTGCGAAGATTTTGAATGTTCGCAATACGTCTTATTGCATATCGAATCATATTCTCAATAATGTCGGCGAAATTAAAGATCTAGGGGTTATATTGGACCCGAAACTTTCATTTAACAACCATGTTAACTATGTAATTGCGAAAGCATACTCAGTACTTGGTTTTGTACGTCGTAATAGCACTAATTTCTCTGACCCGTATACTTTCAAAGCGTCATTTATAAGTTTAGTGCGTTCTCATCTCGTATATGCCGTATTCGTTTGGAGACCACATAGCCAACTTTTTATAAAAAGACTGGAACGTATACAAAAAGTTTTTCTTAAGTATGCTCTTCGGTCACTGAAATTTGAAAGTCCTGTTCCTTCGTACGCTTCGCGTCTGAAGCTGATAAGCTTACAATCTTTAGAAAGCCGGAGATCTATCCTTTCTTTAACCTTTACATATAATGTTATTCAAGGTGTCGTCGATTGCCCCTATCTCTTGGAACGGATAAGCTTCAATGTACCCAGGCGCAATCTTCGAGTCTCTTATCCATTTTACTTGGCAAAAGTCAAGACAAGATTTTCCAGTAATGCTCCTTTGGCGAGATCTATGCGAGAACTTAATATATTATCGGAAAGAATCATAATTGATTGCTCTACGACAAAACAAGCTCTTTTAAATCTCCTTCACAATACTTTGTAATTTTAATATTGTACTAGCATTAGCAAAACCATTTATCTACTAGTCTGTAAGAAATATTGTTTCATAGACTAAATAAATAAATAAATAAATAAATAGGATTTATGTGTATTCGCACGTTTGCATACGCTTGCTTATTCATATTATAGTTAGTTAGCCCTTTATGCGCCGTTAGCAACCGGTCAGTTTGCGCTTGTACTTCATGCTGTAAGTATCACATGCGCGAGCTGTTTTGCTGAGTACACACATACAGATACAAAAATATTGCGCTTGTATTGGGAGCTCTGCCAACGCTGTGCACAGTGTTGCCAGTTTGGTTAATTATTACCAAAATTGGTAGAAAAAATTTGGGTTGGTCAAAATGTAAATTTTTTCTCATTTTGGTAGATTTTTCTTAAAGTAATTTGTTTGAAAAACAAATAAAAGTTTAGTTCCCGTTTTATTTGTCTTAAAGCATAAACAGAATNGATTAAGCCCGAGTTAATCCGGATCAACGCTGCCGACTGTTTAAGCTTTAAGTTAGCTTTATGTATATTATAAATTATTTTCCAAAAGTGTTGTCTACGTTATTGCATTAATTTTCTAACGGTTTAATGCACACTTTTTATATATGTACATACATCTTCTTCTTCTTATGTGGCGCGATTTTGGGTGAGTTCAACAAAGCACGCCAGTCGGTTCTTTTCTGCCAAGTGAAGTCAAGTCCCTCTCCACCTAGTTTTTCCAGTGGGGGTCTCACAACAAAATTTAAATATCAACAGCAGTTTTTATAAATGGCAATTATTAAATGAAAAAAAAAAAAAAACACAAAAGACCGGCGACGATAAAACTGCATACCCAAAATTGTTGTAAAAATTCAGAGTAAAAAGTTCGAAATTTAGAGGATTTTTTTTTTTAATTTTTATAAATGTTGGATATAGCTTGAATCCTTGATTTGTATGAGTTTGGCTAATAATACAATATTCTTACACGAAAAAAAAAGAAAAAAATTTACTTGAAGAACATTGTAAATATGTATTAGAAAAATACCAAGCGGCTGTTTGAGTCAATGTACATATTTGTCTATAATAACTCCAGTTGAAGTGTTTTCATATGATGATGCTTCGTTGTTGCCTTAAGTTTCATCACTTTCGCTTTCGGTAAAAAAAAAACCGAGAAGATGCCATTAATATGATCTCAAATACCATACCATTAGTTAAATACAAAGTTCATTAATAAATAATTTTAATTTTTATAGAAATAACTAAAAAAAATTTAACAAAACTATAACTTTTGTTAAAATAATTAAACAAAGTTATTGGGTAGGTTCAGAAGGCGCAGAAGTTGAACGCAACCGTTGCTAAAAAAAAATCAGTGATCATAATGCGCCTTCTGAACGGCTTCATACATTAGCTGT
Organism: Rhagoletis zephyria; assembly: GCF_001687245.7. Taxonomy (NCBI): domain Eukaryota; kingdom Metazoa; phylum Arthropoda; class Insecta; order Diptera; family Tephritidae; genus Rhagoletis; species Rhagoletis zephyria. The sequence continues at coordinate 25,213 of NW_016161416.1, forward strand.
CAAATTCAAAACACACAACATGTTGTCTCAAATGATCATAAAAATATTACGATCATCTAACACGCAACTGTTCAGTTGATCAGAAGTGCAAACCAACGCGTTCAGAAGGTGCAATCGCAACAGTTACTGAGCTGTTGCGCCTTCTGAACGTGCCCATTGGCAGATATTTTCCAGATTTGGTAGATTTTTTTCAAGTGGATGGTAAATATTTATTTTCGGAAGTGGCAACCCTGGCTGTGCACCACTGCCTTACAAATATGTTAGTGTTTGGCCGAGCTTCTCCTCTGGATAATATGCTCCCAGATAATCCAAACGCAATATTTTCACACAGTCTCTATCAGGGAATTCATAGAATACTCTGCTAATTAGCTAGCATTTGTACAAAAGTAACCAATTGCATGAAAATAAACCCGCTAGAGAAACCAAGTAAATAGAATAATCCTTTTTAATGCCGGCTTGAGGTCAGGGTGTTAATGGTATTAAAACACATGCAAATACATTATTTCCCAATATATTTAAATCTCCTCCGGAGATCATCTTCAGGGGCTACAACAATTACACAATTTTTTTTATTAACATACAAGAAAAAGCTAACACATCAAAAACATACATAAATACATACATACATTAATTAAATTTTGGCTCCACGACGTCCGTCTCGTTTGTCGTGCAGTTTAGAACTTATATTACAAGTTTCAAGCAGGTGCCTGTATATGTGGGCGCAGTTTTCTGTGTCCGTTTTGTGGTTTAGTCTCTTGTTTGGTGGTGTGTTAATTATGTGGAGCATTTCTAATGTGAAACGCTTAATAAAGTGTTGTTCTTGCTGTAATATGCTCACAGCTTCAAAATCGGGATTGTATCCGCTCTCTACACAGTGGGCCGCTAGTGCAGTTTTTTGTGTGTTAATTTTATGTCCGATCGGTGTCCTGCTATTCTTGTTCTAAGTTTGTGCTTCGTTGTTCCTCCATACTCTTTTTCACATTTGTTATTTTCATCACCAGCACATGGAATCCTGTATATAATATTGTTTCTGTCCATAGTTGTCACTTTGCTCTTCATATTGCTAAAATGGACAGAAACAATATTATATACAGGATTTCATGTGCTGGTGATGAAAATAACAAATGTGAAAAAGAGTATGTAGGAACAACAAAGAACAAACTTAGAACAGGACGCCGATCGGACATAAAATTTAGAGCATCCATTAACACACAAAAAACTGCATTAGCGGCCCACTGTGCAGAGAGCGGACACAATCCCGATTTTGAAGCCGTGAGCATATTACAGCAAGAACAACACTATAATAAACGCACGGTGGAGAGAATAGAGAAGGTGGCGCCCATGGCAATACCGCTAATCGGCTCTCAGTGAATTTGACAGAATCAGCTGTTTTGCTGACGTCACAGTCGAGATGACAGCAGTAGTGATGTGCTGAGTCAATAGTTTTAAGTATCCAATACTCTCGATATTCGGTACCGAAACATTTAGATTTCGAATAAAAACGTACATAGGCCAAAAATATGGAAAATGCGGTTCTGGGGAGACTCGCCTATCAAAAACCGAATGTAGGAACCAATAGAGCTTTTTCCTACAAGACATTGCTGAGAACTTTAGGCAAAAATTCTAACACCCTTATGCTTTTATTTTTGTAGTTTGGCATAAATAAGTAGTTTGACTATTAGTACTGAGGACTTTCTGATGGCAACATTTAGGGGAAAGTACTCAATTTTATCCCATGGGCTGAAAAAAATGAGTAGTTTGATAAGCACTTTTGTAATTACTGATAATGATAATATGAGCACTCATATGATACTCAGCTGTGTTGTAGGGTTTAATACTGATTCAAATGAAAGATGTATATATGTGGTTCGAGGCCATAATACAGAGAAACTCTTACTTGTTTAAAACATTTTGTTCGAGCTGAATCGGACGATATCATTTTTGTAGGCAGATCTTGTAACCAGTTAGCGACAAATTCTGTAATCAGGTAGCGACAATTTTCGAATCGGTATCGGTTTTGCTGACGTCAACAAGTGCGATATCGATCCGAAACTTGTCGCTAACTGGTTACAGAAGCTCTCACCCCTGAAAGGCTTCTTCATCCATCAAAGTATTTTTCTTGAGCCTTGGATCGACTAGAGTTAAAACTGATAAAATAATATTTCTCTGTTGCGATAAGTTCAAGTGTTTTAGCCGATATTATATAAATTAGTAATGAAAGTTTTTTCTAAACTTGAAATGCATATAATGGCGAAGGTTTAATGTAAAGAATCAGTATCGGCTACCGATAAGGAAGCATTGGGTACTGAAACCTGTTTTAAGTATTGAGTACCGACAACTCAGCACATCACTAGGCAGCAGTTTTATTTGCCGCTCTCGGTTGTCAACTCTGCGGTGACGTCACGCCAAAATTACTCTCACGAATTCTGCTGCGATCGGCGCAACCTTGTATTCTATCATTCTTGTAATAAACGTTTCACATTAGAAATGCTCCACATAATTAACACACCACCAAACAAGAGACTAAACTACAAAACGGACACAGAAAACTGCGCCCACATATACAGGCACCTACTTGACACTTGTAATATTAGTTCTAAACTGAACGACAAACGAGACGGACGTCGTGGAGCCTAAATTTAATTGATTAGTCTGTTTCTTTGAACTTCGGACTAAAACCTGTGGAACGGTCAAACAACAATTTTACTCTGTCAAGTGAGAGTAAAAGGAGAACAGTTGCAGAAGTGCACGGGAACGCAAAAAGCACTATTTCCTGTAAAAACGTCAGTCGGTTTGATAACATGTCATTTGGACAACAATGATTTGGCTGAAATATTACCAACTAATTATTAAAATCTATACGTCTTCAAATATTTCGTTGTTTACTTCCATTTTTTGCAAATATAAGGTTCTTTGCTTACACCGTTTTCTGTTTTTGTTTGAACATGCAAATCAGCTGATCGTTTGACACTTTTCATGAGCTTATAAGAAACAAGTAAGAAAGTCTAAGTTCGGGCGGAGCCGAACATTAAATACCCGGCGCAAGTATTAAATATATGTTTTCCACCTTTCCGAAAGCTACCGCTACATGATAAGCGGGTGTATAAATAT
>NW_016161416.1:28348-34925 GCF_001687245.7 Rhagoletis zephyria
ATACTCAAGAAACTAACGGCGCAATCATCCGGCCATAGAAAACGAAGAAATAGAAAATTTCCAAAGGAGGATCTTCTCGACTCCAAATTTTTGAAATTTGAGAGCGCTTCCACAACCAAAACTCTTGGTATACAATGGAACGCACTCACAGATAAATTTTCACACACCATTCTGCCTGCATAGACATCGAATGCCGTCACAAAGCGACAAATTTTATCTTCTAACGCAAAACTTTTTGACCCGGCAGGGTGGCTGTCGCCAGTGATGACTCAAGCAAAGATTCTGCTTCAAGAACTTTGGCTGGATGACGTTGATTGGGACGAAAGTGCCAAACCCATAGCTTTGGCAACATGGCAACATTTCGCAGAAAATTTGCCAGCCATATGCCACATCGAAATCCCTCGACGGGTTAACTTCACTCCAGGGCAAGACACCCCAATCCACGGGTTTTGCGATGCCTCGGAAAAAGCATATTGCGCTGCGATTTACATCCGCGTAGATGCTAGTAACAAAAGATATTCCACTCTCTTGGTTGCCAAAAGCAAAGTCGCACCATTGCAGACGGTAAGCTTGCCACGCCTGGAGCTGTGTGTGCAGTCTTACTCACAAAACTGGTCGCAACTGTTCGAAAATAGCTCAGATTGGAATCATGCAACACATTCTTATGGTCAGATTCAGAGATTGTGCTAGCTTGACTTGAAAAGCGACCATGTACATGGAAGACGTATGTATCCAATCGTACCTCCCAAATCCGGGAATATCTTCCAACCGGTACATGGCGGCATGTTGCCAGGCAAGATAACCCAGCCGACCACGGCACCCGCGGGTGCAAACCGCAGGATTTGGTGAATTCCCCAATCTGGTGGCACGGACCAAAATGTCTCTCTTGCCACATGGACTCATGGCCTAGGTGAAAGGCGTGCAGTGCATATCCACCAGAAAAGCGCAAGGTGGAGGTATATCACGCGATCGAAGAAGAGGTCGATTTTCTTGATCGCTTTTCTTCCTTCTCTCGAGCACTTCGCGTGACTGTGTACATGTTCCGCTTCGTGAGCAATGCACGCAACAAATCAAAGAGGCTAGCTACAATCACGAATCCACATCTGACGAATAACGAATTTCAGTATACAAAGATACGGCGTATCAACGCAGCGCAATCACGCCATTTTCCGAGCGAAAAAAGCGCTTTGCAAGATAAAAAGCCACTTAACAAAAAAAGTCCTCTTGTTCTCAATCCTTCATTGGACAAAGACGGACTTCTACGGGTTAATGGCCGATTAGCATATTCCACATTGAGCTATAATGAAAGGCACCCAATAATTCGCCCTACCGAATCGAGGTTCTGCCAGCTATATTTGGAGTTTTTACACTCGTTGCTTCTTCACGCAGAAACACGATTAATGCTGGTACTACGTACCAAATCTAAAACCTCTAATTAAAAAATGCATCTTTCAATGCAAAGTGTGCATGCTTTACAAGCAACAAACACGCACCCAAATAATGACCGCTCTACCCCCTGAGAGCTGCAGTTTCTCACTCCCATTTTCCACAACGGGAGTAGATTTTGCTGGGCCATTCCAAATTAAAGCATCGGTGCTAAGATCTACAACCCTTATCAAGAGATACGTTGCAGTTTTTGTCTGTTTTTCCACAAAGGCAGTGCATCTCGAGCTATGCTCGGATCTTACAACTGAGGCTTTTCGAGTAGCATTCGCCCGCTTCGTTGGCAGACGAAGTTCCCCTCAAAAATGATGAGTGACAATCGAAAAACGCTCATTGGCGCCCAGCGCGCAACAGAACGCGACTTCGTTAAATTCCTTAACGAATGTTCCGCAGACATTGTCAAAAAATAGTCCCCTCAAGGCATCAACTGGCAATATATACCACCCAGCGCCCCCCACATGGGCGGCTTGTGGGAATCTGCAGTGAAAAGCTTTAAAATCCATTTAAAGAAAACCGCTGCAACCCACAAGTTAACTTTCGAAAAATTCACGACGCTTCTGGTGCGAATTGAAGCAGTCCTCAACTCGAGGCCTCTATCCGCACTTTCTCAAGACCCAGCTTATATGACAGCACTTACTCCGGGTCACTTCCTTCGAGGTGCACCGCTATTGGCCATTCCCGAGCCTAATACGGAAGACCTCTTTCTATTAAACCGGTGGGAGAAAGTCAAAGCACTTCACCACCAATTTAGTCGCCGCTGGAAAGAAGATTACCTCAAAGAACTTCAGAAGAGATACAAGTGGAAAACCCCACAACGCGATCATCTGCCAGGCGACATCGTCGCGATCAAAGAAGATTCGCTCCCCCCCACCGAGTGGCGATTGGGACGAATGGAAAACGTTCGCCACGGCGATGATAACCACATACGTGTCGTGGAAGTCCGTGCACAAAATGGAGTTATCACGCGGCCACTTGTCAAACTGTGCTTCCTTCCAAAAGCACAATAAATAATTCTATACATCTTTTCCTTTTGTATATTAAGGGTCTTAACTTCCCGTTTAAATATTGTACCCAAGTACTCCTAGTTTCTCTGCCTTTGCTTCTACTTTCAGATTGAAGACATCATGGCACCGCGGAAGGCATGCCCCCTGGTTCCAACGGCAGAGACGGAGAACTGCCTACAATGTCGGCTCTGCCACAAGTATCACGCGCTCAGGACGTGCCCGGCCTTTAAGTTGTAAATATAAAACCCTTTGTGAATTTTAAAAATTGAACTTTGAGTGTTTCCTTTAAGCGGAAAGTGCGTACAAAAGAGGTGAGTGCGAAAGGCAACCATTGGAATCATTCATATCATATTATTGAACAATGGAAGAGTTGTTTTCGTCTCACGGGACGACTATTTCAAGACGAATATTATTTACGTCTTCTCATAATCATTATATAGGCTTTTTATTTTTTTTCGTCTCTCGGGACGTTTTTTTCATGGCGAATATTATTTACGTACTCTCATAATAATTATATGGGACTTTTATTTATATTTTTCGTCTCACGGAACGTTTACTTCAAGACGAATATTATTTACGTCTTCTCATAATAATTATATAGGTTTTTTTATTTTTTTTTCCGTCTCTTGGGACGCTTATTTCAAGACGAATATGATTTACGTCTTCTCATAATAATTATATGGGACTTATTGAACTAAAACTTCTTTATCGAGTTCGGAGACTTAGGGCCGTTAACTTATCTATTTTCAAGTAATTCTATGGAATTTTCTGTAGTTAAGTTTAACTAATGAATGAAATAAATAAATAAACTATAGCTTACCACAGATACGTTAACCACCCTTAAAGCGTTAAATATATTTATTTATAAATATATATATCAAAGGGCTTTGCTTATACGCGGTTTTGGTTCTTTGAAAATGGTTGCCAGATGTTAGAAAATCAAATGCAAATAATCGAGTTCGGAGACGTTTACGTAAAATATTTAACCCCCCGTCACCAGATCTGCACCGAGAATTGAAGAGATTGGTATGTAGAAGTGCATTACGTTTTTTTTCAGAAAAGCGTTGCCACATATTAGAAATTAAATTCAAATCGGCTGTAAGTGTACGAATTCTACTAAGGCTTCATACCTTTCATGAACACCTGAAAATTTTACCTTAGCAGATTACTGCTATAGATAGAGGAGATACATACATATATAAAATATCATATTTAAACAATCAGAGGTATGGAGTATATAGCACCAATCTAAGTGATTTTCACTGCTGTGTGATCGGTATGTAAATGTCGATTTTCTCAGTAGACTTTGTATTATTATTTATAAAATAGCTTACGAAATTTATCGATTTTAGCTGTCCAAATAAAGGAGTTTTACAGTAAAGCCCTATATCTGAATAATCAGTTTTATGGAGGCAATAAATATGTTATAGTGAATCGATCTTTGTTAATTTTACTGTAAACTTTCTGTTCTTAAGGAGTGAAAATAGTGCGGAATTTCATGTTTCTAGCTGCATATATGGAGAAGTTATAACAAAAAATCGCATATCTGAACAATTAGTTGTGTGGGAACTATATGTAAAAGTGGCCCTATCTTTGTTATTTTCACTGTAAGTATTTTGTTGATCATGGGTGGAAGTATTGCAAAATTTCATGTTTCTAGCTGCATAAATGAAGAAGTTATGGCAAAAAATCTCATATCTGAACAATCAGTTGTATGGAGGCTATAGGTTATAGCGACCCTCCCTTTGCCATTTTCACTGAAAGTATTGTTTTGATAATTAGTGACAACAAAATTTAATGTTCCTAGCTACTTAAATGGAGGAGTTATAACGAAAAATCTTATATCTGAACAATCAGTTGTATGGGAGCTATAGGTTATAGTGACCCGATCTTTGTAATTTTTACTCTAAGTTTTCTATTGATAATGGGTGGAAGTATTGCAAAATATCATGTTCCTAGCTGCATAAATGTAGAAGTTATAACGAAAAATCTCATATCTGAACAATCAGTTGTATGGGAGTTATATCTTATAGTGGTCCGATTCTTCCGGTTCCGACAAATGATTAATACATTATAAAAATATACCCACCTACCGAATTTCTTCCGGATATCTCGAAAACTAAGAGACTAGATTGCATACAGACAGACGGACGGACAGACAGACAGACAGACAGAACCAGACAGACGGACAGACGGACATGGCTAAATCGACTCAGCTCGATGTTCTGATTATTTAAGTATACATTTTGATGGGTCTATCTCTTCTTATTCTGGTACTTACAAACATTGGACCAAAGTTATAATACCATTTCATGCTCATGAAAGGTATAAAAATTGGGACGTAAATCATATTCGTCTTGAAATAATCGTCACGCGAAACTAAAAAAGATATTTCTCGTAAATAATTATTATACAAAGACGAAAAAAATTTTTCTTAAAACAAGGCGACGTTTTTGATAACATAATAATATTCGTACAATAGTGACAAATGAAATGTAAATCGAATGCTTGTTGAAATTTGCTGGTGATTTTATTCTTGAAAGTGAGCAGAAGGCACTCGCACATTTTTAAATAAAAAGTCATAATATTGGCAAAATTTCGGTTCCGAAATTGCAATTCATTTTTAGACATATGGTAAACCCTATCATTACCTTTTTCAGCGTAATTTCTGCAATGAAAAACAGCGTACTTAAACTTGTAATAATTTAAATAAACTCAAAGACGCAGAAAAATGCACAAACTTCAACGCAAATTGTCAAACGGTAAATAAAACGTGATGTATTTTTATAAAATAATTTTTTAGGAATCTGGCAACTGCAAAAATTGAGACATCTACGTCATAAAATGGCGCCGTGATTCTATGGGGACATTGTATTTATTTTGTTCATTCATTTATTCGTTCCAAACGTACGGAAAACTTTATCCGTTGACTTACACCAGTGGTGCACACGGGAGTCTCCGGGAGCTACTCGGCTTTCACATAAAAGTCGTGTGTGCGCAACTATCGAACTTAAGGGCTAACTATAATATGAATAAGCTGCCGTAACTGACTGTCAGAAAATGAACGAAAAGTCTGTCAAATGCATAAGCAACGTAGTGTAGACTTTTAGGTGGCTATATTTTACTTACATGAGTTCAGTGTTGCCACATTTAATTAGATATAACAATAGCCACAATCAAGCAGTTTGTTGTAGATCACACAATTATAGTAACCTAGAAACGCTGAAGAACTATTCGCCTTGCGAAACTTTCAGGATAACCTGGTGTTTCTGTAAAAGGAAACGCTTACGGCCCACTTCCTAATGTGCAACCAGAACTTCTTTTGACCTGTATTACATGTAGGACTGAATCGAAAAAGTTAAAAAATAAGTTACAAAATTACCAAATATGATAAATAAAGAAAACAATTACCAATTTCGGTAAACAAAGGCCAATGCGGCAACACTGCATGTGTTACATATGTACATACATACGTACGAGGACAAACAGCTGATTCCGTACGGAAAGTGCAATCAGTTTCGCTCTTTCCTTAAGCAAATGACGTTTGGCGAAACTTGACGAAACTTGATGTTAAGCGCATTATAGTTTCAGAATCCAGAAGATGTGGTTAATCTGTTCGCCGACTTTTTTGGGTCGAATTTTGTTTCCGCTGATAGTAACACCACAGCTAACACTTCTTCTGATATCAATTCGAGCCTTAATTTTGGCTCCCTGACATTATCAACTGAAGATATTACAAAGGGGGTAGCTTCCCTTAAACCCTCTTCTCAAACTGATATTGATGGTCTGTCTGCCCTGCTATTGAAAAAATGTTCTGCCCTAATTCAACCACTAAAAATCATTTTTAATAAGTCTCTTGCTTCAGGTATATTTATTGATGAATGGAAAGTTACTTCCATAACCCCTATTCTGAAAGGTGGTAAGAAAAACGATGCTAGAAACTATAGGCCCATCTCTAAACTCTCAACTATTTCTAAACTGTTCGAGTGTGTAGTTAAAGATAAACTGTACTTTGCTACTAAATCTTTTATTTGTCATAACCAGCATGGCTTTGTTTCTGGGCGGTCTACAGTTTCAAACTTAGCAGTTTTCACCGACTACTGCGTAAAGGCGTTTTCTTTTGGATTACA
>NW_016161416.1:35545-40163 GCF_001687245.7 Rhagoletis zephyria
ATGCGCATGCGTGAATAGACAGGGGGCGGCTGCATTGAACCTTTAACGCCACTGTGGAGTGGGTAATGAAAATACAGATACCAGGGCAGAAAAAAAAAGAACCACATTTCTAAAGAAAAAGTGCAAACAAGCGCATACGCATACGCAAAAATTAAGTTTAAGTTATTTTCCGAGCAAAAAATAAAACTTAAAACCTAACTATTATTTTCTGAGCAAAAAATAAAACTCAAAACATAACGATTATTTTCTGAGTAAAAAATAAAACTCAAAATATAATGATTAAACTTGATTTTTATAAGTAAAAATTAAAAAATAAAAATCAATGCCGCTGAAGGTAATCCGAGTAATAAGAAATATATTGGTTTACTCCTTGTGCACGTAGCATTTCTCTTTCCGCGTGATATTTTGAGTTGAAATTTCAAAGGATAATCGTTATTTGCGGTGTCTGAAAAATACCATTAAACACAGCAACACAAATTTGGGTTTTTTTTGGGAAAATTACGCTGTTTTCAGTGTTTTGGTGGTTTTTTAAATAAAAAACTTGGCAATATAGATCACAAGCTGANGGTGTCTGAAAAATACCATTAAACACAGCAACACAAATTTGGGTTTTTTTGGGAAAATTACGCTGTTTTCAGTGTTTTGGTGGTTTTTTAAATAAAAAACTTGGCAATATAGATCACAAGCTGGCCTTCATCGAGAGCTCTTTGCTGAGTTCGGACGAAAAATGGCAGTAAAAATCAGGTTTTCGTAGTAGATGTGCATTTCTTGTCTTTATAAAAAACAATTAATTTCTCCTCGTAGCACTGTATTCTGGGACTAAATAAGGGGCTAAAGTTTAGAAGGGTCGATTTCTGTAGACTGGAAAATCGACTAGCCAAAGCATTTACATTTTACGATTGAGATGTCATTTACGCGGATCGATTTTGGTTGAACGACAAAAATCTACTACAAATTTTACCCGCGTAAAGGCGCCTTAATCCAGCGAGCAATTATCATTAAAGTTAAAATGCCTTGGTTAAAATTAATAAAAAGTTATTTCATTCTTGCTTTACCAGGACAATTGTTACATCGGTGGGCAACGACGCAATTACAGAACTTTAGACAGAGCAATCTTTTTCGACAGAGTTCAAATCGGGCGATTGTGAGGGCCTATTCACGAATTCAAGTGTATTTAAAAAAGTGCTGTAGCTCATCAANGTTCAAATCGGGCGATTGTGAGGGCCTATTCACGAATTCAAGTGTATTTACAAAAGTGCTGTAGCTCATCAATGTAACAGTCGTGTTGATAAAAAGGTAAATATAACTTTTAATTTGCTATTAAAAACGCCACCGCCTTTCTATTTGAAGAGTAAATTTGTTGATGCAACAAAACGGAGCAGATTTTCAGTTGAGCGGAGCAGAGGACTAGGTTTCAAATTATCTCTACAAAACGGAACAAATCCATTCCTATCGGAGTAAAGTCCGAACGATGGCTTATTGTGTATATGAGGAAAATTTACGCTCTTTGTTTGGTGCACAAAGTCAGCCGTACTGCGATGAACATGATGTCGGTTGAGATATAAATAATTTTTTCGCAACTTTTCATACCCTTCCCGTAAACTGTTTTTCCCTTTCTAGAGCCCGCGCTCGCACTTTCGCTGCTGCGCGGGCAAAAAAGTGCCCATGTCTGTTATAACCTATGCTTAGAATGCTGATTCCGCTGAAGTTGGCGCGAATTTCGGGAGCGCCTTTCTTCATGGTTGGGCAAAGCACACTTAAATTCCAGTCGTCGGGCATGCGTTCATCTGACCACATTCTGGATAGGAGCTGATGCATGCACCTCATCAGCTCCTCGTCGCCGTACTTGAATAGCTCGGTTGGCAGTCTGTCAGCTTCAGCAGCTTTGTTGTTTTCAGCCGCGTAATCGCTATTCGTACCTATTCATATTCAGGCGGTAGGTCAAGGACTCCGTCGCCATCGACTGGGGGCTCAGGTTCGTCTTCTCCACCACTTCCAGCGCTGCTACCATTCAATAGGGTGCAAAAGTGTTAATTTAAAACCTATATTTAGCCCGCGCAATTAAATCAAAGTGTACGAATTTTTAAAATGAAACTTTGGCGTTAATTGTTATAAACAGGACGATATATCAAATTAGGCGTTTACTAAATTTAGTACCTTAAGTTCATTTATCATTTTTCAATAAGTCTACAAGTTTTTAAGATATTAAGACAAAACTTACAAAAACTATAATTTTCCCTTATGAATTTTCAATTCTTCATTACTTCAGCAATAGCGGGGGCCGAAAATCCACTTTTTTAGAACTTGGAGTGGTACTTATTAGCAAAAATATGGTTCATTATGCTCTAAAATCTATCTGTGTGAAAGATTACAATTTTTGGTCAATATCTTAGGCTCGCCGTAGTCCATCTAGCGTTTCTCTACAAAAGAGGTCCATATACCAAATTATGTAGGACTAATACTACAAAGCTAATTGCAACTTTAGTAAAAAAATTTATTAATTAATGTATTTATTAATTTTTATTTTTTGAGCACATTGAACTTTGATGGACCTGGGCGATATTGACCAAAAATTGCCATCTTTCACACAGGTTGTTTTTAGAGCATAATGAACTATATTTTTGCTATTACCAATCAAAATTTTAAAAAAGCGGGTTTTCGGCCCACGCTATTCAGCAACTAAGTGAAAAATACAAAAGAGTGAGGCGAGATTTATTTTAAACGTTTTAAGGATTTCGGATGTTCATATAACATTAAAAGGACCATGATCTTGGTCACGCCAATTTGCTCAATTTTCAAGATCGTGGTGAATGTAGTCAAACATGTATTATAAAAGATTAGGAGTCGTTTGATAAGTTAATAGTAGTTTCATAAATTTACATAATACATAATAAAATTAGGGTGAGAAACGCCCATTTTAAGTACATTTATGGAGTCTTGGAAATTGGTGCGGAATGGTTTCATTAGTAACCGAAGAAGCACATTTTTCGCAGTTTCTAAATTTGCCATCATATGAAACTAGGAATTAAAAATACTAGGTTTGAGCCATGTTTCGGTCAAGGAAATAACATAGTAATTGCAGTCAAAACCTTTAAATATAATTCAGTTAATTTGGTATTCAAACTCTAACGTTTTGATAGTAAATACTTAAATTAGACTTGCGAGTTAGTGTTTTGAAACAGAATTAAGATTAGAAATTTAAGCTACGTTGTTATTAATTTTATTTAGTAGTGCATCAAAATATTTGGCAGCCACATCTATTTTAACCCAAATTGACCCCGTGTTGCCATATGGCAACGCATAATACATCATGTTTAAGAGGGTGTAAAACAAAAATCGCTTACTTCAAAATGCTTATATGTACGTTAACTAATTCCTAAAAGGTGTATCTTTCGAAACGCTTACACTTCCATCAGATCCTTGCTGTCTATCGAGCGTAATGCAAGTGTGTTCTTTAAACAAAATTAGAAGTGACAAAAAATCATCAAAATGTCATATATGAAGAAGTAAGCATGAATTTATAGAAAGCGTTTTTTATTTACAAAATATGATAGTGACAAAATATTAGTTAAAACATTAGTGACTCTATTGGTAACAAGTAAGAATAAAAAACAATCGTGCATGCTATATAATTAAAGTGTTTTTTAAGTCCGTTTCCATGTGGCAATACGGGGCGTAATGTGAACTGTTCCTCTTTTTACCAAATTTTGATATGTTCGCTAACCCAAATTGACCCCGTGTTGCCATATGGCAACGCAAAATACCATCATGTATGAAACGGTGTAAACAAAAAGCGCTTGTATGTACNTTTTTGCTATTACCAATCAAAATTTTAAAAAAGCGGGTTTTCGGCCCACGCTATTCAGCAACTAAGTGAAAAATACAAAAAAGTGAGGCGAGATTTATTTTAAACGTTTTAAGGATTTCGGATGTTCATATAATATTAAAAGGACCATGATCTTGGTCACGCCAATTTGCTCAATTTTCAAGATCGTGGTGAATGTAGTCAAACATGTATTATAAAAGATTAGGAGTCGTTTGATAAGTTAATAGTAGTTTCATAAATTTACATAATACATAATAAAATTAGGGTGAGAAACGCCCATTTTAAGTACATTTATGGAGTCTTGGAAATTGGTGCGGAATGGTTTCATTAGTAACCGCAGTTTCTAAATTTGCCATCACATGAAAGTAGGAATTAAAAATACTAGGTTTGAGCCATGTTTCGGTCAAGGAAATAACATAGTAATTGCAGTCAAAACCTTTAAATATAATTCAGTTAATTTGGTATTCAAACTCTAACGTTTTGATAGTAAATACTTAAATTAGACTTGCGAGTTAGTGTTTTGAAACAGAATTAAGATTAGAAATTTAAGCTACGTTGTTATTAATTTTATTTAGTAGTGCATCAAAATATTTGGCAGCCACATCTATTTTAACCCAAATTGACCCCGTGTTGCCATATGGCAACGCAAAATACCATCATGTATGAAACGGTGTAAACAAAAAGCGCTTGTATGTACTTTTGCAGTTTTGCAGGTGGTTAACTCATTCCATCTAGCTCTGAACTGCCTAATCATATTATCGTATATTTTATTGTACAAGTGTTGAAGTGGTA
>NW_016161416.1:40188-51675 GCF_001687245.7 Rhagoletis zephyria
TATCTCGATTCGTTTTGCCTGTTACAAACAACCGTTATGTGAACAAAGTTATAATACCCTTGTGCACAAGTGCGCTCGGGTATAAAAAATAACTCCGGACTAAATCCTGTAACTTCTGACTAGGGACAGTTGCTCTGTTACTCTCTCAAGAGTATTCCCACTTACAGGTTTTATGTCAATAGGAATGACTTCCTGTAAGTTCTGACTAAATCCTGTAAACCGGACTGCAATTGGAACAGACTAAATGTATGTATGTATTTATGTATGTTTTTGATGTGTTAGTTTTTTCTTGTATGTTAATAAAAAAAAAACTCATGTAATTGTTGTAGCCCCTGAAGACGATCTCCGGAGGAGATTGAAATATATTGGGAAATAATGTATTTGGATTAGTTTTAATACCATTAACACCCTGACATCAAGCCGGCATTAAAAAGGATTATTTGATTAAAATCAAAAAGGTCGCAGTATAAACAGATACAGATTTATCGAAACCAAGTAAAGTTTTGCAAATTGTTTTACGAATAAAAAAATATTTTGCAAATTAAATTAATTAACTGCGCATAGTTGGAAATATTTACAAGTGACATAGCGTGATGACTTAAAATATTTGTAAATACAGCTTTATGCCAGGGACCGTAACGGTTATAAGTTTTATTATAAAAATCACTTTTTAATCGTTATTAACTGAGTTTTATTTTTTGCCCGGAAAATAATCGCTACGTTTTAAGTTTTATTTTTTACTCGGAAAATAATGGTTACGTTTTAAGTTTTATTTTTTGCTAATGGTTACGTTTTGAGTTTTATTTTTTGCTCGGAAAATAATGGTTACGTTTTAAGTTTTATTTTTTGCTCGGAAAATAATCGTTACGTTTTAAGTTTTATTTTTTGCTCGGAAAATAATCGTTATTTCTTGAGTTTTATTTTTTGCTCAGAAAATAAAACTTAATTTGTGCGTATGCGCATGCGCATGCGTGAATAGACAGGGGGCGGCTGCATTGAACCTTTAACGCCACTGTGGAGTGGGTAATGAAAATACAGATACCAGGGCAGAAACAAAAAGAACCACATTTCTAAAGAAAAAGTGCAAACAAGCGCATACGCATACGCAAAAATTAAGTTTAAGTTATTTTCCGAGCAAAAAATAAAACTTAAAACCTAACTATTATTTTCTGAGCAAAAAATAAAACTCAAAACATAACGATTATTTTCTGAGTAAAAAATAAAACTCAAAATATAATGATTAAACTTGATTTTTATAAGTAAAAATTAAAAAATAAAAATCAATGCCGCTGAAGGTAATCCGAGTAATAAGAAATATATTGGTTTACTCCTTGTGCACGTAGCATTTCTCTTTCCGCGTGATATTTTGAGTTGAAATTTCAAAGGATAATCGTTATTTGCGGTGTCTGAAAAATACCATTAAACACAGCAACACAAATTTGGGTTTTTTTGGGAAAATTACGCTGTTTTCAGTGTTTTGGTGGTTTTTTAAATAAAAAACTTGGCAATATAGATCACAAGCTGGCCTTCATCGAGAGCTCTTTGCTGAGTTCGGACGAAAAATGGCAGTAAAAATCAGGTTTTCGTAGTAGATGTGCATTTCTTGTCTTTATAAAAAACAATTAATTTCTCCTCGTATCACTGTATTCTGGGACTAAATAAGGGGCTAAAGTTTAGAAGGGTCGATTTCTGTAGACTGGAAAATCGACTAGCCAAAGCATTTACATTTTACGATTGAGATGTCATTTACGCGGATCGATTTTGGTTGAACGACAAAAATCTACTACAAATTTTACCCGCGTAAAGGCGCCTTAATCCAGCGAGCAATTATCATTAAAGTTAAAATGCCTTGGTTAAAATTAATAAAAAGTTATTTCATTCTTGCTTTACCAGGACAATTGTTACATCGGTGGGCAACGACGCAATTACAGAACTTTAGACAGAGCAATCTTTTTCGACAGAGTTCAAATCGGGCGATTGTGAGGGCCTATTCACGAATTCAAGTGTATTTAAAAAAGTGCTGTAGCTCATCAATGTTGATAAAAAGGTAAATATAACTTTTAATTTGCTATTAAAAACGCCACCGCCTTTCTATTTGAAGAGTAAATTTGTTGATGCAACAAAACGGAGCAGATTTTCAGTTGAGCGGAGCAGAGGACTAGGTTTCAAATTATCTCTACAAAACGGAACAAATCCATTCCTATCGGAGTAAAGTCCGAACGATGGCTTATTGTGTATATGAGGAAAATTTACGCTCTTTGTTTGGTGCACAAAGTCAGCCGTACTGCGATGAACATGATGTCGGTTGAGATATAAATAATTTTTTCGCAACTTTTCATACCCTTCCCGTAAACTGTTTTTCCCTTTCTAGAGCCCGCGCTCGCACTTTCGCTGCTGCGCGGGCAAAAAAGTGCCCATGTCTGTTATAACCTATGCTTAGAATGCTGATTCCGCTGAAGTTGGCGCGAATTTCGGGAGCGCCTTTCTTCATGGTTGGGCAAAGCACACTTAAATTCCAGTCGTCGGGCATGCGTTCATCTGACCACATTCTGGATAGGAGCTGATGCATGCTCCTCATCAGCTCCTCGTCGCCGTACTTGAATAGCTCGGTTGGCAGTCTGTCAGCTTCAGCAGCTTTGTTGTTTTCAGCCGCGTAATCGCTATTCGTACCTATTCATATTCAGGCGGTAGGTCAAGGACTCCGTCGCCATCGACTGGGGGCTCAGGTTCGTCTTCTCCACCACTTCCAGCGCTGCTACCATTCAATAGGGTGCAAAAGTGTTAATTTAAAACCTATATTTAGCCCGCGCAATTAAATCAAAGTGTACGAATTTTTAAAATGAAACTTTGGCGTTAATTGTTATAAACAGGACGATATATCAAATTAGGCGTTTACTAAATTTAGTACCTTATGTTCATTTATCATTTTTCAATAAGTCTACAAGTTTTTAAGATATTAAGACAAAACTTACAAAAACTATAATTTTCCCTTATGAATTTTCAATTCTTCATTACTTCAGCAATAGCGGGGGCCGAAAATCCACTTTTTTAGAACTTGGAGTGGTACTTATTAGCAAAAATATGGTTCATTATGCTCTAAAATCTATCTGTGTGAAAGATTACAATTTTTGGTCAATATCTTAGGCTCGCCGTAGTCCATCTAGCGTTTCTCTACAAAAGAGGTCCATATACCAAATTATGTAGGACTAATACTACAAAGCTAATTGCAACTTTAGTAAAAAAATTTATTAATTAATGTATTTATTAATTTTTATTTTTTGAGCACATTGAACTTTGATGGACCTGGGCGATATTGACCAAAAATTGCCATCTTTCACACAGGTTGTTTTTATAGCATAATGAACTATATTTTTGCTATTACCAATCAAAATTTTAAAAAAGCGGGTTTTCGGCCCACGCTATTCAGCAACTAAGTGAAAAATACAAAAGAGTGAGGCGAGATTTATTTTAAACGTTTTAAGGATTTCGGATGTTCATATAATATTAAAAGGACCATGATCTTGGTCACGCCAATTTGCTCAATTTTCAAGATCGTGGTGAATGTAGTCAAACATGTATTATAAAAGATTAGGAGTCGTTTGATAAGTTAATAGTAGTTTCATAAATTTACATAATACATAATAAAATTAGGGTGAGAAACGCCCATTTTAAGTACATTTATGGAGTCTTGGAAATTGGTGCGGAATGGTTTCATTAGTAACCGAAGAAGCACATTTTTCGCAGTTTCTAAATTTGCCATCATATGAAACTAGGAATTAAAAATACTAGGTTTGAGCCATGTTTCGGTCAAGGAAATAACATAGTAATTGCAGTCAAAACCTTTAAATATAATTCAGTTAATTTGGTATTCAAACTCTAACGTTTTGATAGTAAATACTTAAATTAGACTTGCGAGTTAGTGTTTTGAAACAGAATTAAGATTAGAAATTTAAGCTACGTTGTTATTAATTTTATTTAGTAGTGCATCAAAATATTTGGCAGCCACATCTATTTTAACCCAAATTGACCCCGTGTTGCCATATGGCAACGCATAATACATCATGTTTAAGAGGGTGTAAAACAAAAATCGCTTACTTCAAAATGCTTATATGTACGTTAACTAATTCCTAAAAGGTGTATCTTTCGAAACGCTTACACTTCCATCAGATCCTTGCTGTCTATCGAGCGTAATGCAAGTGTGTTCTTTAAACAAAATTAGAAGTGACAAAAAATCATCAAAATGTCATATATGAAGAAGTAAGCATGAATTTATAGAAAGCGTTTTTTATTTACAAAATATGATAGTGACAAAATATTAGTTAAAACATTAGTGACTCTATTGGTAACAAGTAAGAATAAAAAACAATCGTGCATGATATATAATTAAAGTGTTTTTTAAGTCCGTTTCCATGTGGCAATACGGGGCGTAATGTGAACTGTTCCTCTTTTTACCAAATTTTGATATGTTCGCTAACCCAAATTGACCCCGTGTTGCCATATGGCAACGCAAAATACCATCATGTATGAAACGGTGTAAACAAAAAGCGCTTGTATGTACTTTTGCAGTTTTGCAGGTGGTTAACTCATTCCATCTAGCTCTGAACTGCCTAATCATATTATCGTATATTTTATTGTACAAGTGTTGAAGTGGTATGCAAATGTAGTTTGTCTGTTCCAGGGAAAACTGGTGGGGTTTTTTGCATTCTCATCTGCTACTTCATTATCCTAGATTCCCTTGTAACCGGGCCCCCATAGATATGTAGCCTTTTATCAGCGTCTAGCTTGTCAATGGCTTCCCGGCTGCGAGGGACGTTTATGGATGAAATACTATATGAGGAGACTGCCTTGATTGCCGCCTGGAATAGGTTTAAGTTTGAATCGATTGTCGTTTCGGTGAGGGCTAGCTCTGTAGTTATCCCCATTGCGAAAACCTCTGCTTGAAATATGCTGCAATGGTAGCATTAATGTCCGCCTGACGTTCAGTTCCCGGCAGTAAATCCCGGCACCCACTCCCGTAACCATTTTAGAGCCGTCCGTGAAAATGTTTAGGGATCTTACGCTAGGTTTCATTTCCATCCCTCTTCCTCAATCGTTGTGCAAAAAGTTCATTTCCACTTAAAGCTAGGTGGCATGAAGCCGTGCTGCTTATGCTTCCCGCCCCAATTAAGTGGTTCCCAAAGGTTCTGAATTTAATTTCCCTATGACCGTCAATCTACGTGCGGATTTCGCAGCAGGGTTTTTAAAGAGCAGCCGTCGAAGTGGACCTCAGCGCTCCCGCGATGCACAGTTCCGCTAGGCGCTGTACCTTCTCCATTGGCCCGAGTCATAAGGACTTTTGTGCGGCATTCCAGCACACCAAAGTGCCATAGAGCAGTATTGGGCTGACTATTGCTATGCAGCACAAATGCATCAGAGCAAGTGACAAACCCCAAGTGACTCCCAGCATTCTTTTACATGCATGAAGGGCGTTCTCTCATTCTTCAACATTGCTCATCCACAGCAGCTTACTCTCCACGACTACTCCCAAATACTTTATATGGTCTTTAATTGACAGCTCGATGCTAAATACCTAGCCTCGGGGTCTCCACACTGGGACCTTATATCTTTTTGTGACTACACCACTGACCCATACAAATTGACAAAAAAACTTCTTTGTGCTGGTGAAGCATGTATAACTATAGGACGAGTAGCCTGTACAAAATGTGATGTGGGTTTATGTTTGAAATGTTTTGCTACTTTTTATTAACTTCTTCATCCGCTTTGCACGTAGGATATGCATATATTATCAACAAAAGTATTAAAACTTATACACAATATTTCTATTATTTAATATTTTAACCAAATACTGTCCTCTAACAATCCATCTGGAATACGCCCCGTGTTGCCATATGGCAACGGCCGATATCGGAAGAACTGTACTACTCCCAAAGTTTTAATCATATTTTTTCCTTTCCTTTAACCCTACTTTTACCCTGTATGTAGGTGAAACCAAAAAAATCTAAAACAAATTAGTCTGGGACAATTGGGATTAAAAGATGAGAATAAATACATCTTTAGTTTTAATCTTAGTCGATATGTACGACTTTATATCATCCGAAAAAGTGTCTTTAGCAAATATAGAAACAAAGATTGATCATTTCGGGACATTGCAACCAAATTTTTGGTAATAATGTCTGATAGGCAGAACTCCGAGTTATTCGGAGGAACTAAGTTAGACAGTGCATCTTCAGATGTTGATGGCAAACTGTTAAATCAACGGTTTGATTGACGTTATTATTATTAAAGGCAGACCTAGTATAGGATATGGCTTTTGATAGCGGAGGCCCCAATGCATGAGGGCATGGAGAAGAAAGATTAATAAGTTCCAAGGACTGAGATGGATGATTTTTCTGACTAGATTCAGTGACTATCTGTCTAGGTGGAATAAAAACACGTCTACCTTTATTTTCTCGGCTATCCTCAGAGTGTGGAGGGTTGTCGAGACATGTGAAAGACTTAAACAATTTTTCATAATACTTAAATTTCTCAACAAGTACCGACAAATCCTTCCCAATTTCAGAAAAACCATTTCTGGACTGCCTAAAGAATTTAAATAAATCAGCTTCGGTTGATCTACATTTTTGACAAGACCAGCAAAGACCGTTTCCCTCATTATTACCGCTCAAACCAGCACATTTTATATGGACAAACCCATCACAGAGCCAGCATGATACATAGGAGTCGCTTTTAACGTGGCAATTGGCGTAAATACACGACATGTTTAAAATGATATTTATGTATGCAAAAATTTTAGTTTAGATATAAAATATTAGAAGCAAAATGTCCAAAACAGTTTTGAAGGCGATGTATGAGAAAAGCAATCAGCTGGTAAATAACAATTTGAATGCTATGTAGCGAATAGTTTTATATACACTTTATATTGACACTTACAGGTCTATTCTGCACGTTACCGAAGATTTTGTAACCGGAAAATTGTATTACCAAAAAATGTTACCAGTTCTTGTCCCCGCGATTCTAGGTACGTTGGTAATGCAGTTAAAATATTCAGCAATTCAGCTATGAAGAATTGTGCAAATCCTGGCATTGCATATTTCACGGGGCAATCATTTATTACCAGCTTATGAGATGGTAACAAAATTTACCGGTTACAAGAGTATACAGAATGCGAAAAGGGTTTAAAAATTGACGGGAACTTTATTTACCGTTTACAAACTTTTTATTACCAGCGCAGAATAGACCTGTTATAGGTCCTGTTATAGGTCTATTCTGCATGTTACCGAAGATTTTGTAACCGGAAAATTTTATGACCTCAGGTCACCGCAATCCAAGGCGCGTTGGTTATGTAGCTGAAATATTCAGCAATTCAGCTATTAAGAATTTTGGAAATTTTGGCATTGCATATTTCGCAGGGCAATACTTTGTTATAAACTTATGAGATGGTAACAAAATTTACCGGTTTCAAGAGTCCACAGAATGGGAAAAGGGTTTAAAAATTGACAGGAACTTTAATTGCCGGTAACAAAATATTTATTACCAGCGCAGAATAGACCTGTTAATAAACACAACGCAAACAGCTGTGACAAGGATGAAACAGCAGAAATGACAAAAAGAGCAAAATCAATGTGCACAAACAACAACAATTGTAGTTATACAGTGTCAATAGAATTCAAGGTTACGATATCAGCCATGGCCGCCATCTTGATGACTTAGATGGCTCGATTTTTTTNTGACAAAAAGAGCAAAATCAATGTGCACAAACAACAACAATTGTAGTTATACAGTGTCAATAGAATTCAAGGTTACGATATCAGCCATGGCCGCCATCTTGATGACTTAGATGGCTCGATTGTTTTAGTTGCCAGATTCCTAAAAAATTATCTTATAAAAATACACTATTTTAGTTAAAAATACATCAAATTTTATTTCAAATATATGTAACCCATATATTTACCGTTTGACACTTTGCGTTTGTGGTTTTTTCTGCGTCTTCGACTTTATTTAAGTTATTAAAAATTTAAGTGCGCTGTTTTTTATCGCAAAAATTACACTGAAAAAGGCAATTTAGTTTTTACCGTATGTCTAAAGAAGAATTGCAATTTCGGTAGCGAAATTTTGCTAATGTTATGAACGCTTTTTATTTAAAAATGCGCGAGTGCGTTCCGCTCATTTTCAAGAGTAAAATCACCAGCAAATTTCAATTTGAATTCGATTTACATATCATTTATCACNGATTCCTAAAAAATTATCTTATAAAAATACACTATTTTAGTTAAAAATACATCAAATTTTATTTCAAATATATGTAACCCATATATTTACCGTTTGACACTTTGCGTTTGTGGTTTTTTCTGCGTCTTCGACTTTATTTAAGTTATTAAAAATTTAAGTGCGCTGTTTTTTATCGCAAAAATTACACTGAAAAAGGCAATTTAGTTTTTACCGTATGTCTAAAGAAGAATTGCAATTTCGGTAGCGAAATTTTGCTAATGTTATGAACGCTTTTTATTTAAAAATGCGCGAGTGCGTTCCGCTCATTTTCAAGAGTAAAATCACCAGCAAATTTTAATTTGAATTCGATTTACATATCATTTATCACTANAGAAATTAATGCGCTGATGAGAAAACGAAAACTCGTATATCGAGACGATAGAGTGGCCGGTAAACTAAAGGTTAGATGAGAAAACGGCCCTTATTATGTTAAACCAGTTTCACGTTAAGTTATAACATTTTATGTTGTTATAATAAGCTTTGCCACAATTTTATATCAAAAATGCCCATTTGATTAGGATTCCTAAAATATGCTATACGGCAACTATATTTTCTGCGTTTTGTGTACTCTCCTTCTTCGTAAAATATTTCAGCCAATCAGAACTCACTTCGCAACTACCTCATTGGAGGAAAACAAATTTTTGACAGCACCATGTCGTAACTTCTATTCTATGAACCTTGGTAGTTATGGATAAACCAAAACAATTGACAACAACAATATATCATATGAAACCAAAGACTCGGCACATGTAATTAAGAATATTAAGTTAAATTGATCAAATTCACAGGAAACTATGATATTCACCGTCTCTTCAATTGTGCACCAAACGTTTATTAACACTTCTATTGTAATATTTACTTTACTAAAGTTAACAACTTTATAAATTTGAATTTTTATCAGATCACAAAAAAACACAGCTACACAGCTTTAACGTTTGCGTTCCATTCCGAAAAGAAAACTAAATTTAGGAATTTGTTTTTGTTATTTTTTGGCCTTATAACAATTATATTGAACAATTTTTACTGAGCTTGAGGCCGTTTTTAATAAGTTTTTCATTAAAAACAGCCGCAAGCTCAATAAAAATTGTTGAGCTAAATTTAGGAATATATACAAATAGAGACGCTCGAACTATAAGCTCAAAAACAATAATTGATGCGATGTTTTCAAGATATTTTAACGCCCTGAGTCACAAGTATGTACAATATCATATTTTATCAATCATAATGATAATTTCATGTATTAAAAAAATTAAAAATGAAAATGAAATCAGCTAAATTAATAAAATTTAGTGAGATTAATGTTTAATTTCTAACTTACATGTGTATGTATGTAACTGAATCGCCTAAGAATAGCCTTACATATAAAAAGATATCCACATTTTCGAGCTTAACTCCCTAATCTGTAATTAGAAAAAGAGATTAGCCATACAAAATTATAATTATAAAATTAGCTCAATGGATTTACATAACTTTTTGGTGTCCAACCTAGTTTTATCAATTATACTTGCGAAGAGGAGGAATGTCAAATGTAAAAGTAAACAAAATTGACGCTAGGAAGGAAAAGAGGTTTGTAATGGTATTTTTAATAAAATATTCAGTTAAAATATATTTAAATGGCATAATATGTGTAGCAGTTCGCATATGTTTACACATCAAATTTCATGAGTACCTAGCACTCACGCCTTTTTTTTTAACTTTTCAGTCATGTCTGTATAAAATTTTGCAATAGATATTAAAATAATTCAACGATATTAATAGATTGGTACTTACACATATTAATACTGGAGTGCCGGGAGCATCCAAAAACACGTTAAAACACTTAAAAGGCTTTCAAACACCTCATAACGGCCACTGGAGAAATCAACCAAAATTGTACGAAAGTACCTAGGTTCGGAATAGACCCAAACTGTTTCCCAACTGGTTTCAGACTGAATACCAACTCGTCTCCAAAGCCTAGTTACCAAAAAATCCCCTAAAGGAAAGATTTGTCCAATTGCTCGAAAAATATTGTCTCAGGTAAAGTAATTTTGTATCTAGACTAAAGATAGTTCAAAATTCAAAGCAATATAATGTGAAACAGGTAAATCGTACTAAAAGTGGCCTGAATGTAATGCATAAGGTATGAGTTTTGATCTAAATTGCTTATAATGTCATGCAGTAGCGGAGACCGAGTACATTTAAAGATATACTGATATGTAGGCACTTAGTCATCAAATTTCCATGTGCGGCGTTGGCATGTAGAGAGAGTATTCGCTTAGAAAATCTGAGAACCCCGGTTCGAGTTGCAGCTGGCACAAGTTTTATTATATACTAGCAAATACCCGGCGTGCTCAAACTCAAATGGGGAAACCTCTCAGGGGAAGAATTTTGCCTTCATTAGTATCCATAATTCATCTAGCCGGCAATTGTAACCCTAGTACATATGTATGTATATATAATGTGTTGTAATCGATTTGTAATAATAATAAAAGTTAATATCTATCTTCTCAAATCAGTGCCGTATCAGTTCAGTATCATTGCCAATCATCATCGATCAGTGATACCAATTCACACAAATCCGTATTATGTCGCCCGGTACTTTCAGTAAAATGAAGTTCATTGAAACCAAAATGACTTATTTTACTAATGGTCAATTGGCAATTATTGCCAAATTATATAATTCTGGATAATTCCGTACCCACTCGATTAATTTTCCATCCATATCAAACAAAACTTGCAATGGAATACCGTCAGATCGTCAGTGAAATACACAAACAAATTTTTGCCGAATTAACTTCGCTCTAAAAAATTTTTGTTAAGTTCAAGCATATTAAAAAAGGTAACCATTTTCCTCTTTTAATGTATGCAAATTTGCACACCATGCTAATCAACTTAAATACTGCTTTTTATCTTTTACTTACCATATATGTGGCGTAGAACAAATTTGAAATTTGGTTGTTGAATTCTAAACACTTAAGGCCAAATTCACAGTGCGCAGTTAACTCAGAATCGGCTATTACCTACAGATTTTCAGTACAGCACTGTGAATTTGGCCANACAAAATTATAATTATAAAATTAGCTCAATGGATTTACATAACTTTTTGGTGTCCAACCTAGTTTTATCAATTATACTTGCGAAGAGGAGGAATGTCAAATGTAAAAGTAAACAAAATTTACGCTAGGAATGAAAAAAGAGGTTTGTAATGGTATTTTTAATAAAATATTCAGTTAAAATATA
>NW_016161417.1:0-23658 GCF_001687245.7 Rhagoletis zephyria
TATAGCCTGAACTAATTATAGAATATTTTTTGAACAGAGTTGCCAACTTTTTAAAAAGTGAAAATCAAAAAATATGACAATAATGTGGTTTTCAAATGAAAGCGTTTCACAAATGTTGTATTTAAAAAAAAAATGTTTGATGAGGGTTGCCACCTGTTCAAAATGTTAAAATTATGTAATTTACAAAAAAGGTTTAACGAAGAATTTGTGTATGTTTATCAAACGAGAAAGATTTAAGAAAGCTTAATTTCAAAAATATTTCTTGAAGAGGGTTGCCACCAGATCAAAAAATTAAAATTAAGTTAATTCAAATATTTAAAAAGGCAAAGCTGTCAAATAGGAAAGCTTAATTTTTTCTTCATAATTTTGAAGAGTTTAGTAATCCAGAATCGATTTAATTAACTGGTTCAATGCAATAGATATTTGAATATTTTGTGCCTGAAAAGCATGATTTGAAGAGGATTGATTAGAATTTAAAAATATATTTAACTAAAAAGTTAAATACAGCATATATTATTTCGGATATCAACCGACAAGGGTTAATCCAATAATAATAAAAATCAATTTGATTTTGAAAACACATTTGAAGAAGGCTACCAACTTTAGTAAGTTAAATGAAATATTGCAATATGGGTGTTAAATGAGAGATCTTTAAAAAAAATTTATTTGAAAAATATTTTTGAATTAGCCTGCCAGCTGTTTTGGAATTTAAAATCTAAATTTAATTAGTAGTTTTATAAAACATTACAATATGGGCACCAAACGATGGAAATTGAAGAAAGGATTTTGTCCAAAATTTTTTCTATTTAAAAACTCAAATTTCCCCTACCTAATTGAAATATTGCATTACATACTTATACCTAATTATTTTCCCATTTATATTTAATAAAAAATGTTAATTTGGAATTGATATGAAACTAAAAGATAAGTTGCTACTCATAATAAAACAGCTGATTTAATTAAAATTCGGCACAAACATTGATCATGCCCGGAGGTATAATTTGTTTCCCACAACACCAAGTATAGGGAAATATCGAGACTGAAATATGAAGAGGAAATAATGTTACTCATACGCTAGATATCATCGCGTCGTATTAAACGTAATACGTCTATATTTGATTAGATTACATTCGCTTAGAGCAGATTACTTTAGATTTGATTAGATAAAGTAGGAGCTCCATGGCAGATCAATAAAGGATACAGTGCAAACGCTTATTTGACGTGAATATCTTCCTCTTCATTTTCCATGACTCCAATGTGTCCGGGTGCCCAAATTTAGTAAACCCGTTTCCTGGATGCGATAAGTTTTAAAAATGAAATCCCATACCAGCCTTTAGGTGAACTCGTGCGCTCTAAGAGCGAAGAGCACCGCTCTGCTATCAGAGTGTATTTAGATGTGTTTGTTGGTTGTCCCACTTTCTACATACTACCTCAGACATTATTTGAAGATGGCGTGTACCCTGAACCTTCTGCGTTGTAGGGCGTAGATGGCTATTTCAACGGCATGTTAAAGCCTGAAGACGT
The DNA here is from genome assembly GCF_001687245.7 of Rhagoletis zephyria. NCBI lineage: Eukaryota > Metazoa > Arthropoda > Insecta > Diptera > Tephritidae > Rhagoletis > Rhagoletis zephyria. The sequence goes on from NW_016161417.1 coordinate 1,525, forward strand.
CAGCGTACCAAATGGTGCGGTCGTTCCGGAATTTATGTAGATCTCATTTAGTTATGTTCGGGGGAAATTGAAATTTTGTGCGAAGTTTAATCTTGGAGGGCATAGGCCCACAAAACTCGTAAGCCTGCTGTCCTCTTTTTTTCTAACTCTGGAAGTGGAATACATATTATGAGAATTTCTACCTCTACTAAACGATATTTCTGTCATCATAATACGGTGAACGAAAAACAAAACCTTAAGTGATATGAGGAGCGATGCACTAATTTCTAATTATTTTTAAATAACTAAAAACCTTTCCTGTCAAATTGAGAGCAAAATGTGCAGGATTGGCTAATCTCGAGCGTACACAGCCACTTCAAACTAGCTTGGTACATGTATGTGGCCTGTGACGTGTACGCCATGGTGGACACAGAGTTATAGCCAGTTTCACGAAAGCAATTTAAGTGAAAAATGATTTTTTTTATTTGAATTTAATATGAAAAATGACAGAAAAATAACTATTTTTTTCTTGAATTGTTTTTGTGAAACCGGCAGTTACAGCCAGCTTCACCATCAATGTAAATAGAAAATGATTAAAAAATCTGTCAATTTCGATATAAAATTTAGAAAATTATAAACAATTTTCACTTAAATTGCTTTCGGAAAATTGGCTCTTAGAGTCTATGTAATTCTCGGTAAAATTAGTTTAGACAAAAATTGTAGATAAGATAATTATGTATAACTAATGTCTAAATACTTTTTGTCCTAAGAGCCACCGTTTCCTGGGTGGGAATTTTTGTAACCTCGAATGTCGGACTAAAAAGAAATGGTAAAAAGATTTACACTGCCGGCAAGAAGTATTGGCACAGAAAATTTTTCATAATATATGCAACAATTTTTTTTTCTAATATTTTTCCGCCAATTTTTTATAAAAATATGGTTCCTTCTACAACAAAAAACTTAAAAATATAATTCCTTAACTTTGTGCAAAACTCACGAAAATTCATCAAATTTCCATGCGAGTTTTCAACTTTTTAATCAGTATTTTTGGAATTGTTTTGAGTATGCAGGTTTATAGCCCAATCAATTTCATTATAACAAAGTACTAGTTTTAAGTATCTAGGGATAACCATTGATTTTTGCCAATTTTTTTACGCAGTCTATTCCATATTCCAATTTTTTGTTCCAAAGTACTTTAATTTTTTTGACTAACTCTAAACTTGAACTTGAATTGAATGGGCTGCAAAACTGCATACTCAAAAAAATTCTAAAAAATCTGATTAAAATGTTGAAAATTTGCATGAAACTTTGCTGAGTTCTTGCGAGTTTCGCACAAAGTTTAGGAAATTTATTATAATTTTTTTTGTTGTAGAATGAACCATATGTTTATAAAGAATTTTGTGAAAAATACTAGCATAAAAATTGTTGCATATAGTGTGAAATATTTACTGTGCCAATACNTCTAAACTTGAACTTGAATTGAATGGGCTGCAAAACTGCATACTCAAAAAAATTCTAAAAAATCTGATTAAAATGTTGAAAATTTGCATGAAACTTTGCTGAGTTCGCACAAAGTTTAGGAAATTTATTATAATTTTTTTTTTGTTGTAGAATGAACCATATCTTAATAAAAAATTTTGGGAAAAATACTAGCATAAAAATTGTTGCATATAGTGTGAAATATTTACTGTGCCAATACTTTTTGCCGGCGGTGTACATATTTTAAGTGGTCCTGCTGATAGAAAAATTATATGTTTCGTATCGACATTGAAAACCGGAGAAGCTGACGCTGACTGTCAATTCGAAACACGCTATTTTCTTATATCGGGGAGAGTTATGCGTGTATAAAGCGGCATTGGACATTGATATAGNAGTTTTAAGTATCTAGGGATAACCATTGATTTTTGCCAATTTTTTTACGCAGTCTATTCCATACAAAAATTTTTTGTTCCAAAGTACTTTAATTTGTTTGACTAAATCTAAACTTGAACTTGAATTGAATGGGCTGCAAAACTGCATACTCAAAAAAATTCTAAAAAATCTGATTAAAATGTTGAAAATTTGCATGAAACTTTGCTGAGTTCTTGCGAGTTTCGCACAAAGTTTAGGAAATTTATTATAATTTTTTTTGTTGTAGAATGAACCATATGTTTATAAAGAATTTTGTGAAAAATACTAGCATAAAAATTGTTGCATATAGTGTGAAATATTTACTGTGCCAATACTTTTTGCCGGCGGTGTACATATTTTAAGTGGTCCTGCTGATAGAAAAATGATATGTTTCGTATCGACATTGAAAACCGGAGAAGTTGACGCTGACTGTCAATTCGAAACACGCTATTTTCTTATGTCGGGGAGAGTTATGCGTGTATACAAAGTCCTTAGGGAGCTCAAAACGTAGTCGCTGACAAAATATAAATAAAAAAGTGAAAAGCCATGTTTTTCCAGCTGTGTCACTAATCCAAAAATCCCGCCGTATGGTTAGTATAAATTATATTGTGGAGCAGCCATTTATGGCCTGAAGTATTTATGTAAGCGTAACATTTTGTACTCATACATGGTAAGTGAATTCCAAGAGGCTTTTGATTCCAACTAATCATAATTTTTATTTGGAGTGGGTGATATTTTCTACTTTTTAGCCAAAAATGAATCATCAATATGCTTTATGTATAGATTACGACGCTTTCATTCTTCCACTCGGAGGCAAGTTTGCCCTTTTCCAAGGCGCTCTATGGGTGGCAGGAAGACCCAGGCAGGGTTATTCCAAAGCGGCATTGGATATTGATATATGAAATTGTGAATACATTTTTCCACTTTCTCATCCTGATAACTTTTTCTACGAGAAGTTTTTGGTATACGACATTGCTAGAAAATTGTTAGAATAGAAAAGGACACTGTAATTACACCCACGACACGGAAGAAATTCATACTGCACCTGTATTTAATGTCACTAGTTCCTCAGTTCGTATTTTACTAAATCAAAAATGACTATTTCGTTCGTTATTACTAGAGACGGCGAAGGCGGTGGTCCTGCTATGGGGATATACAGTCAGCGCCACTAGCCGTTTCTCATATCACCGGAAATGAAAAAAAAACACGCATACNCTTTTTGCCGGCGGTGTACATATTTTAAGTGGTCCTGCTGATAGAAAAATGATATGTTTCGTATCGACATTGAAAACCGGAGAAGTTGACGCTGACTGTCAATTCGAAACACGCTATTTTCTTATGTCGGGGAGAGTTATGCGTGTATACAAAGTCCTTAGGGAGCTCAAAACGTAGTCGCTGACAAAATATAAATAAAAAAGTGAAAAGCCATGTTTTTCCAGCTGTGTCACTAATCCAAAAATCCCGCCGTATGGTTAGTATAAATTATATTGTGGAGCAGCCATTTATGGCCTGAAGTATTTATGTAAGCGTAACATTTTGTACTCATACATGGTAAGTGAATTCCAAGAGGCTTTTGATTCCAACTAATCATAATTTTTATTTGGAGTGGGTGATATTTTCTACTTTTTAGCCAAAAATGAATCATCAATATGCTTTATGTATAGATTACGACGCTTTCATTCTTCCACTCGGAGGCAAGTTTGCCCTTTTCCAAGGCGCTCTATGGGTGGCAGGAAGACCCAGGCAGGGTTATTCCAAAGCGGCATTGGATATTGATATATGAAATTGTGAATACATTTTTCCACTTTCTCATCCTGATAACTTTTTCTACGAGAAGTTTTTGGTATACGACATTGCTAGAAAATTGTTAGAATAGAAAAGGCCACTGTAATTACACCCACGACACGGAAGAAATTCATACTGCACCTGTATTTAATGTCACTAGTTCCTCAGTTCGTATTTTACTAAATCAAAAATGACTATTTCGTTCGTTATTACTAGTGACGGCGAAGGCGGTGGTCCTGCTATGGGGATATACAGTCAGCGCCACCAGCCGTTTATCATATCACCGGAAATGAAAAAAAAACACGCANCTGCAAAACTGCATACTCAAAAAAATTCTAAAAAATCTGATTAAAATGTTGAAAATTTGCATGAAACTTTGCTGAGTTCTTGCGAGTTTCGCACAAAGTTTAGGAAATTTATTATAATTTTTTTTGTTGTAGAATGAACCATATGTTTATAAAGAATTTTGTGAAAAATACTAGCATAAAAATTGTTGCATATAGTGTGAAATATTTACTGTGCCAATACTTTTTGCCGGCGGTGTACATATTTTAAGTGGTCCTGCTGATAGAAAAATTATATGTTTCGTATCGACATTGAAAACCGGAGAAGCTGACGCTGACTGTCAATTCGAAACACGCTATTTTCTTATATCGGGGAGAGTTATGCGTGTATAAAGCGGCATTGGACATTGATATAGGAAATTGTGAATACATTTTTCCACTTTCTCATCCTGATAACTTTTTCTACGAGAAGTTTTTGGTATACGACATTGCTAGAAAATTGTTAGAATAGAAAAGGCCACTGTAATTACACCCACGACACGGAAGAAATTCATACTGCACCTGTATTTAATGTCACTAGTTCCTCAGTTCGTATTTTACTAAATCAAAAATGACTATTTCGTTCGTTATTACTAGTGACGGCGAAGGCGGTGGTCCTGCTATGGGGATATACAGTCAGCGCCACCAGCCGTTTATCATATCACCGGAAATGAAAAAAAAACACGCATACCAGCTTACAGATTTTAGTCAAGGCACAGGCATACATATGTACATATGTATATATAGCTCCTGGTCTCTTGTTCTCGCCTAAGTTGCGCCTACGAGTATAGGTCTCTAGCCTTGCTTGATGAGGGCTTCGATGACTCTTGGACATGACTTCAAATTGGGTCAAAACGGCGCACCAAATTGACAAGGAAGGCAAACTCGGAGGCCGAGGTATTGCTACAACAATTTCGAAGCGATTAAAACCAAGCTGATCTGGTTTCTGAGACTCGATGGAGGCAAAGTAGCGCTTAGTGGCGAGGAAGAATCTCTCAGCCGACGGCTAGCGGCACAAGAATGTCGCTGTAGGCTATCAAGCAATAAAGGTCGCTAGAAAAGAAGTTCTTTTTGGAGAAAAGGCATCGGATTGCAGAAGTTCAAAGTTTGTTCGTCAAAATGTCGTATGGTAAAACAGGGATTTTCAGCGTATTCCTTATGCCAATGAGTGGTCGGAATTTCTCTATAAGTAGAAAGTTTCCCTGGAAAGATTTATCTGGAAGGGAGCTTTGCCAAAGGTCATGAACAAGAAGGATCTATACTTCCGTCCGTGGTCTCGTGTTTGAAGTCCTGCTGAACCCTCCATTCCATACTAACCAGGCAAGTACAACAAATAAAAACCTTCCTGTGTACGATTAGAGGATTATTAGGTTTCAACGGACTGGGTTATTCTATAAGCATGTACTGATACTGCTCAATGCAGTGTAGGTACTGCGGCACTCGCAGTAATTGTAAGACGGCCATGGGATATGGCTTCAAAAAACCAACCCTTGACTTGGCGATATCGAATGGTGATAGTATTGTTAGCGGGTCCGCCGCCAGTTGCACATAAATATTCGAAGAGCCTGAAGACAAAAGCGCATAGGGACTGCATGCTCACCAGGACTGAACTAAAAATATTTATTTTATTTTAGTTCAGATATTGTGACGCCGAGACGTACGGTTTCGGCCCGCTAATTCTGGTTGAAGGTTTCGCAGTTCAAATATTTTAGTGTATTTTGTATGAATTTTTGTAATTTCTTGCCAAATTTTGTTTGAAGACAAATCGGTTTCAATATTGTGCTATTGTTCGAGAGCATCATCGGGTTCGAACAAATTTGCATTTGCTGCTTAATTTTATTTATCCGGCCTCGTTTCGCCAAAAGAAACAACACTTATTATCACAGCAAGTGTAGAAATCGCATGGCAAAAAGCACAACTGATAAAATACTCGTACCTTCCAAAACGCCAAGAGCGTGGCATACTTCAAGGCGCTTGAGGGTACAACAAAGATGTATGCATTCACAACTGCCACTTGCTGGTCAGCGACATTTCCATTAATGTGCTTAGATTCTAATTGGTGAAGAAAGAATTTCAGAAAAAAATTTACGCAAACATAAATCTCCCTTTCCTCGACTATACCGTCTTACTATGTACATCTTATCCGCTTTGTTTTTACACTTTTTTTGTTCAATTATGTTGCACCTTACAGTTTTCCGCTTGAACGTTGATTCGTTTTTCTTTTTCATTTCTTTGCCGCTGGTTATTTCTTGCTGTCCACTGCCACTTCTGGCAATTAATACGCTTGTTTGCACATACTACAAGATACTCGTTGCCGCACACCTCACCTTTAAACTGCCTTTGAGAGCACTAAGCTAGGCTATAGAAAGTCTTTGCGAAAGGCTTCAATGGCAATGGCATATTCCAGTTTTGTCTCTGTGCACTTTTCGAGTGCCACCACTTTTGCCACTCTAACTCACCCCTAACGGTAATCAAACAAGTAGCCAATTTATAAGAAAAACGAAATTAAAAATTTTCAAGTTAAGATAATGGTGGCGTGCAACTAAAGGAAACCTTCAACATAGAAAGGCACAACCAAGCACTGAGGCGGAAGTGAGTGCGGGTCTCATGCTGGTTGTGGTGGCTGCTGGCCAAAAGACCAGCAGCAAAGCGTTTAGCAAAGGTTGTTCGACACTTTGATGGAATTTTTGATGATTTTAATTACAAGTACCTCTGCGCATATTTGAGCAGTCTTTTCTTTTCTAAGCAAATATCTTAACATTGGCCAACGAACTTTGACCACAGTTATAAACTGGAGCTTTGTAAACTTGAGTTTTATTATATGGCATATGCAGCATGTCACAGGGTTCATTTTAATTAAGACATTTTCTTTTGCTGTCGGATGAGGAAAATTAATCAAATTTACATTTTTCATAGTTGAGTTAAAAGATTGTGGAAAAGGAGAATAAAGAAAGAAACTCTATTTGTGATAGGGACATATTGAATTTGGGCTTTTATGTTATGCTTTTCTCCATAGCGCGTGAGGTATGGAAACANAAGAAAGAAACTCTATTTGTGATAGGGACATATTGAATTTGGGCTTTTATTTTATGCTTTTCTCCATAGCGCGTGACCTAAGGTTAGATTAGTTTGGGAGCAGAAACCAGTAGGTATGGAAACGAAGGTAGGGCGCGCACATAAAAAGGTTTCGCAAGCGGCTTAAATCTATTCCTGAAACCTCATCAGTAGTAAAAGGGAAGTGAGACGCCAGGTGTTGAAACCTAAAGTTTGTGTAAGCAGGATAGCCAAGCAGAAATGCTGATATAAATTCACATCATCGTTGTTGTTGCTGTTGTGTAGAGGCAGGGCTACTGGCTGGAATTGGATATTGAGTCTTACCGCATGGACGCCAGTTGAAAAATGATTAGCTAAGGCCCCTTCAGCATTAAGAGTTGCAGCTTGTTTAGCTACTTCTTCCAATCTTATTAGATGCTCTTCTGTCCAGCATTAAGCTACAAGTGGCCAATGGAGTCCATGCTCGTCACAACTCCTCAAATGTGCCTTGCCTTGTCAGTTTGTCTGCTCTTGGATCTCATAAGTGCTTAATAACGAAGTTCTCTAAAAAGCAGTCTAGAGTAGAGTCTAAGGTACACAATTCCATACTGGCTATCGGAGTATATGCTTACGTCCTTTTATGATGTTACATTTGAAGACAATCAATCCGATAATTTTTTAGAGAGGCAACGTCTGCTAAAACACTCCAGTGAAATTTAAGATTGATGGAGAGTTCCCCACTGAGAGCACTTTCACTTAATCCTCCATCCTACGTCGGTTCTTCTGATCTCAAAAATTACATCCCCCTATATGACTGATGAAGTATGCTCAGTTTCCACCAGTAGGTTCCGTAGAACTGTGTTTATATTGCCCTAATGCTTATACATTTCACCGTTGTATCGTCTTCCTTATATTTACACCGCCGCCATTTCAAAAGCCTCCCGATCACATGTTTTCATTGTTTGGGCTTCTGAGCCATACATCAGCAGGGGAATTATGCGTTACTAATATAGTGTAACGTAGGTTAACAAAACCGGGTTAGAAATCTACAAGGAGCTCAGTAGGTGTCTATACTCCTCTCGTGGATATTTTCATAAGTTTGGGTGTGGTGAATACCAGACCTGTAGTCGATTTATCAGGGTTAAAGCTAGTTAAATCGAAACGGTTGGTTGACGTTGATCTTGAGCCTTTAACGGAATGTGAAATTTATCGTGGTCTTGAAAACTTTCGTAAGTCGCTTAATTTTCTGATAGAATTTTTTGAAATTTTTCTTCTCGGATAGCATCATACGCTCTTTAATGAGAGAAAATAGCACTTGTAGGAGTAGTTCCACTTCTCGCATATGACGGTTTGTGCACTGTGAAAGCAAATGTGAGCCTCCTTGAGCTCCTTGAGCAGTTCCAATAAGCTCTTTATTTAAGTGAGTAAAAATGGTTGTAAAACAGACTTGGCCAGCGAAAGCTTTCATTANCAGGGTTAAAGCTAGTTAAATCGAAACGGTTGGTTGACGTTGATCTTGAGCCTTTAACGGAATGTGAAATTTATCGTGGTCTTGAAAACTTTCGTAAGTCGCTTAATTTTCTGATAGAATTTTTTGAAATTTCTCTTCTCGGATAGCATCATACGCTCTTTAATGAGAGAAAATAGCACTTGTAGGAGTAGTTCCACTTCTCGCATATGACGGTTTGTGTACTGTGAAAGCAAATGTGAGCCTCCTTGAGCTCCTTGAGCTATTCGTGACTGGATAAAGGTAGTTGTCTCATTCGGTGTTTGATCGCTTGATCGTATATACGTCCAAACTACTGGGAGCGCTCCTTCCCTCTACCACAGTAGGATCGATTTGATTTCTCATCTTTTGTACAGTGAAATTTAACCATTCGGGCCCAGTGAATTCGATCAGCCTCAGTCCCCTAATTCGTTTATCGGGCACGATAGCATTCGGCGTTGAAGTCTTCTTAATCATAGTCCTTCAAACATTTGCTCTCATCATGAGCGAAAGAGGGCTTTATTTGCACGTGCATGGGAAGTTTGTTGTACTTGGCAGGTGTTAAAACCAACACCCAACCAGAACCAAAAGTGCTGACGGAGCCACCAAATTTAATTCTTAGCTTGGCAATCAACTAGCCTCAATCAAATTGATTTTTATTATTAGAAACATGAACCAAAAGTGTTTAGGATTGTTAGAATGTGTTAAAGGAACAGTGCCCCGTAACTCATTGGGAATCTAAACATTTAACCAATAGTATCCTAAAAAGCTTTAAAGAAAAATAAAAGATTTTGGGAAGAGTAATCAACCTAAACCTCTGTATATAATCAGTATTTATTATACAAAAGGTGCCCTTTTCGAGTTCGAGCCTCATTTTTATTCAGGAAGTTAAGTATTTGCTTTTAGTCACTTAGGCTGCGTTTCTCCAANTTTTTCTTCTCGGATAGCATCATACGCTCTTTAATGAGAGAAAATAGCACTTGTAGGAGTAGTTCCACTTCTCGCATATGACGGTTTGTGCACTGTGAAAGCAAATGTGAGCCTCCTTGAGCTCCTTGAGCAGTTCCAATAAGCTCTTTATTTAAGTGAGTAAAAATGGTTGTAAAACAGACTTGGCCAGCGAAAGCTTTCATTAGTACTGAGAGCTTTTGAAAGCTTTGGCAAGCTGCGTTGTAAAAGCAGGGCTGGTATACAAGTAAGCAGCAGATACACAAAATTGTGGTGTGTGTATATTGATCAGCTGATTAAGCGTGTAACATCTCTGAGTGTGGTTATTCTGATTTTATTTTTTAATTAAGTGAAGAGAAAAGGTCACTTAAATCAAAATTAAAAGNTTGTGGTGTGTGTATATTGATCAGCTGATTAAGCGTGTAACATCTCTGAGAGTGGTTATTCTGATTTTATTTTTTAATTAAGTGAAGAGAAAAGGTCACTTAAATCAAAATTAAAAGCAAATTAAAATTGATTGGTGAAACCTAAAATTCGAAAATTAAAGTAATTTTCACTTAAATGAGTCTGGTGAAACGGCGCCTTAATTTTTAAATTAATACTCTCTACTGTTTCGTTTTATCAGTTTTTTGCTTAAATAAATGTAATTAAATTCCGCTTCAATCAAATGCCTTCAACCATTTCCGCTAACCAGCCCACCAGAAGTCAACATCTGCGTGCCAAAAGTTATGCGTATCAACACAAGATGTCACTATTTGTTGATTATTATGACTTTTATGCATATTTTAAATTATTTACTTTGGTGGCTGTTGCTGCCAATGACGCACTGTTGTTATAGCATAAAATTTAAAGCTTTGTATGCATGTGTCAAAGTACGTGGAGCAACAATAACTACCAAGGCAAGTTGAGTGCGCCATTTGTTGTTGAATGGCAGCCGCCAGACGGGCCTTTCAATTTCTCCATTGGCATTCAACACTGAAGTGGAGAATTCTTAATTTGAATTACTTTAGTGCAGTCAACGCGGCTGCAGAGTAAGACGAAAGGTATGCTTGTACGAGTATTTTTTGAGTAGCAAGCTTGTTTAGCTCATTTAATTTTCATTCCTTTCCAAATCTTTTGAAATGTTAAGCATTTCACCCCACTACACCAGCATGCGCTAACACTTTTAATAGCCAGCATATTTTAATAAGCGACGCTAAGGTCGAAAAGGGAAACCAACAGCTGAGCTGATCAGCAAAAAATGTAGTAGAGTTAAGGAAATTAGGCATAAGCCAATCACCCTAAGGAAATGCTGTTGGGCTACGCGTATGTATTGTGTGTGTTGTTGCTTATTTTGTTGCATACAATTCTGTGATGATGTCTTCAGTACAGCTGGCAAAGTGGCCAATTTGGTTGTTTTGATTTTATTTATTGCGGCTTTTAGAAAAGTTATTAAATTTTGGGTTCATTTATTGTAATCTAGTTAAGGTTAAGAAAAGATGTGGTGGTGGGACTAGTGGATGAAGAATTAATGAATGAATGAGGAATACTGGATGAATGAGTAATTAGTAGTGAATTTTTAATTGGTAACTAGGCGATGAATAATGAATATTGAGAACTGTTTTATAATTACTGCTTCGAATAACTATGACTGGTTATGCATATTAGTAACTAATGTGACTAAGGATTATTGAAAACAAATAGCAATGATTAATGTCTAATAAGTACCTAATAGAAAAAGTTAGCAATGTTTAACTAACAATGACTAATTACTACTTACAAGGAATTAATTACAATTAAGTAGCGACTAATTACTAGTAACTAACGACTTATGATAAAGAGAGAATTATTGCTGATTAATGACTATTGAATAGTGATTAATTTACTAGTAGGATAACTTGTGATTAATGTCGGACGAGTAATTGAAAAGTAAAAAATATTTAATAAGTAATGACTAATGATTAGTATGTTATGAAGGGACTAGTATTAATGACTAATGATTAGTAAGTAGTGATTTATGACAATAATAATAAAAAAATAAATGATAAGTGATGTCTTATGACTAAAAAATAATGACTAGTGACTAAATCATAGGCCCTAATGACGAATATCGAACGACTAATAACTACCTATTATTAGTTTTGTAATCGCTAATGGCTTATGAATAATGGCTATTGGTTAGGGAATAGTGACTTAGATTTATGATTAAGCCCTATTGATTAGTGACTAACGATTAATAATATAACGATTATAATAATAGCGACTAAATACTCATGTCGCTTAACTAATTACTGATGAGTACTAAGTGACTAACGACTGATGGAAAATGGGACGAATGATTAACAAGTAAACGGCAATTATAACAATTATAAACAGTTAACGACTGCTGACTAATGACTAGTGAATATTCACCAACCCCTTATCACTTTTGACTTCTGAACTATGAATAACGATGTCACACTAGTCAGTAGTGATTACTGAATACTGACTGTGATGGAAAATGGTGAGTGATTTTTAATAAATGCTAATTATAAAAAAGCAATGACTGTTGACTACTGACACATGACAATAATGGGAAATGTGATGACTGCTGATCACATTGTAACTACAAATGACGTATGGCAAAGAAGAAATTACAGAAGGCTTATGACTTATGATAAATTTAATAATGACTACAGATGAATGAGTCTTGATGAGCTACTAATGACTCATGACTTATAACTAATGACTACCCACTAACAACTAATCACTTTTGACTTATGACTTATGGTTGATGACTAAGAACTAATGACTTAAGATTTGTTAATAATGACTAACCATTAATGACTTATAATTGCGATTAATGATGAAACTCATTACCAACGATTGACCAACCAATGAATAAAATGTCTAGAATAATCACAAGTTGCTGTGACGAATGGTTAATGACTCAGGTTAATTTCCAATAATATTCATTAGCGGCTTACGACCTGTGACTGAAAAATACCCACCAACTAATAACCACCCACAAATAATAATTACTATAGTAAAAAGTGTGAGTGTTAGGGTGGTTGAACATTGCATGTGAAAAAGTAAAGTAGGAATTTGTATGCTCTTTTCCCCTAGCGTTGTTCTGTATTGAAAAAATATACCCCGGTTTTTTTATTTCGAAATCAACAAATAGTTAGAGATCGCTTAAAGCGATCAAAGTTTTTCGTTCGAAAAATATTGATTTTCAAAAATTTTAGATCATTTTTACGAAAAATGTTTTTTCTATATAAAAAACACTGACAAATTTAGGCGTTTTGAGCGGGGGTATATTTTTCGCTATAGAACAATTCCAGACTTCTCCTTTTTTTTTGGACCACCCTAGCATTCATAGAAGTCCTATTACAATTTGTTAAATGCAATATTCCATTCATTTAAAATTTATCTACATTTTATGTTGAAATTAATTTATTTTATATCTTTTTTTTCATTCCACAATACAAGATGTATAGCCCCAGAGCCATTTTCATTCACCTTGGTAAATTTCTAATTTTCTTCTATCTGCGAGTGCACTTTCGCTGTACCATTTCTTTCGTACATATTTTTCATATGCTGTGTATGATACTCTTTTGTTTTATGCTTCTGCAGAATTTTTACTACCTTTTCAAGCTGCATGGCACTCAATGCACACTCCTCAGGTGCTAAAAGTGAGCGGCCCGTTGTTGTTACAGAGACAAGGTATGCACGAAGTAGAAGTAACTAGTAATAAAATGTAAAATTTTATTGCAGCACTCTGTGCAAAAAGAAAAATGGAAAATAAAAAAAGGACTAATTTTTTATGCACACATTTCTTTTTCACTTAACTCAGCTTCTCTAAGGCGACCGACCAGTTGCATGGTATTAAGCAAGCTGCAAATATAGAGAATTTTCGTTTATGTTACAAGCAGGCAGAGAATTCGTATTTGAAATGAAACAAGTTAAATGATAATGAGCACAAGAGGATTTTTTTGTGGAATTTCTCCACCTTTTTTTTTGCATTTGTGCAACTAGTTCCTTAATTATTCTACAGAGTCTCAATTTCAAAATAAGACTTTCTCTATTTTTTCACATGGATATTACGTTGGTGGGAGTCATTATTTATGCTCTATTTTTTATTTGTCTACCTTGCTGCTGGTTTAGCCGATGGTATGACCAGATGTGACTCGTAAACGCAAATACCCGAAAATTAGATAACACTCTGTAATTACCGACTTGTGAACTAATGAGAAGAATTTACGAATAAGTATACCTTAGACGTAAGAAATATCTTTAGGCTTTATCGAATATCGAAGAGTTTATAGCCTAGGACGAACGAGAAAATAACTGTTAAGCTTCTGAAAATTTGTGGTGAGATGTTTTTGCCGATATTTTAGTAAGACTTTGTGCTATTACAGCACTTCTCCAAAGCTGGCTTATTATTCCAACAAAATGTCTCTGCAGAAATGATTGCACGAGAGAGATTTTATAAATCAGCGATTTCTTTGTAATTTTTATGTCAGTTATAAACTCCTCATCGGAGCCAAAACACGCTAGTAAATGCTGATTGGGGGAAGCAGTTTCCACAGAAAATTATAGATTATAGGCGAAATTGAATATTCATTATCGTCGAAACTTCCGAGGTGGTCTGGTTGTGTTACATTTGACAGTGTCTACAAAAAAATGTTTTCGCAGAAGAGAAGTTACATTTAGGGCCGGTTACCCAGTGTCTGGTTAACAGTATTCTCCGGTTAAACATAGATATCGACGTTACCGACTCCCTGTTATACGCATGGAGTCGAAGTCGTCGATAAGGATGTTTAACCGCAGATTAGTGTTAACCAGACATTGAGTAACAGGCCTTTAAAGTTACTAAACAGGAAACTCAAATAGTCAATTGCCCTCGTATGAAGATTTCAAGTCAATGCGGTTTTAAAATTTCGCATCTCACAGAGACATTTTCAAATTCATCTGAGAAATTAAGCATTTGAACAGACGATCTGGAATAACTCCGATTAAACAATCGGGAAATCGAAGCCTTCTTTACCCGATCCTCCCTATAGATTTTCGATGATAGTTTGCTGTGGAGCTCAATACCAAGTTGCTTTATGATTGACTCAGGGACCGAAAATAACAGTTATTTCATTTTCGATGTTATAAAAGTCCGGGCAAAAATATTGTCTTAGAAGAAATGTATCAATGTTTCTGTGATCCCAGGACCTCCTGTGGTGCGATTCACTACGAGATTTTAACACCTCTTGTTGTTGTTAAGTCAGCTAAACGACAATTTTAACAATTTAGCTATTCGGTAAACGTTTCCCTAACAACATTCGTTAGCGCCAAATCAGCTGTTGTCGTTAACGATAACAAAGGCCGCTAATTTGACGACGTCTAGATTGGTGTTGTTAATAAAACGTAAAAGGTACGTTCTACAATTTTTTCGTACAAATGCACAGCACCGCTAGCAAGAAAAAATCAAAAATCAAAGGATTTTCAGCATCAAACTTGCACTTTATTGTATTAAAATTTAATGGACTACAAAACTGCATACATAATTCTGTTATTATTCTTATTAAAAACTTGAAGTTTTACGAAAGTTTGTTGAATTTTGTTTAAATAATACACACACACAGAATACACTATTAAAAACAAGAAAAATAAAGTAAATAGCACGAAAAATAGTTCGTTAAAACTTGTCTATATGGATTCCGGTTATAATTTTCCAATAGGGTGCAAAGCAATATAGAAAACTGGAAGTTAAAAGGTTATAAGTCTATTTTTTTAATTTTACAGGAACTGAATATGCCTTGAATTTAAAGGAATTGAATAATTAAATTTTTCAATTTAATACGTGTACATCGCTTGTTAAAAGTATAAATATCATATATGTATGTCCATATTTAAATATTTCTTTATTAATCATCATTACACTAGCATAATAAAATCAGTCCTAAAAATAATTACATATGTACAAAATGTGCATACAGTGATTCTTTTTAAATACATAGTAACAATATTTTTAATTTTTAATGTTTCTCGTAAACTTTTTTTTTACAGCTGCGAGCAAAATTTGGCAGAAAAATTCAGAATTATGTTGTTTGCTACTTATGTGTATTTATTTATTTTTAATAATTTTATTTTTAATAGTTCCTTCTACTATATAATAACAGAAACCACAAAAATAAAAGTTTCAAAGCTTGCACAAAATCCCACCAAAAAATCAAACTTAAAAAAAATGTTTATAAATATTTCGAACTTTTTATTCAGGATCTTTATAAGATTTACGGGTATGCAGTTTTGTAGCCCGTTCTTTTTTAGTCTGATAAAGTGCAAGTTTCAAGTCGCTAAAAGTTACCGTTGATTTTTTAGAATTTTTTCGTGGAGGGTGTTGCACTTTTTCTTCCATATAAAATGCTTGTCAACTTTGTGCACACACGAGCGCCTAGGCATATGCAACGGATTTGTGGCCATTAGCGGCAGCACAGTTATTCTCATTCGATGTTATAAACAAGTCGCAAAAATATTGTCTTAGAGAATGATCAATGTTTCTTTGATCGCCGACCTCTGGACTTATTCTTTTTCGAAATTTTTAGGAAAAAGTCCAAAATAACTGAAAAATCTGGACTTTTTTTCTACTCTAGTAATAATAGTTAAACTTGATCAAACAAAAGTCCTTTCTTTTTAATAAACAAGCCGCTTATCCAAATAAAATAAATTTGCTCTATAATAGAGGACTGCATGAATTCATTCAAACTTCTAGCCAAACAGAGTACAGTAGATTTGAATATTTTACTTCACATACAAAACACTCAGCGTTTGGAATTTGTAAGTTATGAATATACATTTTGTTTTATATTTTCTACTTTTAAATGGAAGAATGTGAATGAATGAATGGAAAACATTCAAATCATTCAAACTCATTTCGGTAGAAGTTTTTTTCTACAAACAAGTTTTTTCGTATGTAATAGGAGCGCAGCAATACATACTTACATACATATATATGTTTGTACATACCCTGCAAACCATTTTTTGAGAGTATTCTGCATTGTAAAGAAATTTTAAAGAATTCGTTAAGATTTAATTCGATTTTTTGCCGAATTTTCTAAAATGAAATAAATTACGCTCACTTCCGTTCTTTTACGAAATTTCGGAAGAAAATCTGTGAAGCAACGAAAATAATGGTGCTATGTGAAGAATATCTTACAGAATTTTTCCAGAATTTTCTTTATTTTTCGTACAGAAATTTCTTTACGAGTTCGTGTCAACCACTTCATATAATTTTCTTTGAAAATTCGTAAAAAAATCGTTACAGAAATGAGATACTCCTAACGATTTCCTTAAGATTTCGGGAACTTTGGTTTGCAGGGTATGTGCATAGAAAAAATATTTTTGGATATTCATACAAAAAATTGTCATTTATTTCAATTCAATTTATTTTCACTTTGTTTGAATGTTGTAATGTCGACACAAATATCAACACAGCTATTCACTCAAATTCAAAAAAATTTTAAGCCAAAATCATTAATTCGTTTTGTATATGAATAATTCAAAAGCCGTTTTGAATGCATTCATGCAGCCCTCTAGTATATAATGAAAGAGGACTGTAATAGCTTTCAAAGCGAAATATTATTATTCTTTTTTTATAATTTAATACAAAAGAAGTTCATATGCCTGACCCAAGGTTTGTTCTATGGTAATTAAGCAGCATTTTTAATAGAAATATTTTTCAATAGGTAGCATTCCTCGTTTAGATAATGCAGTTTGAAAGCTATTTTCAATCTGCTTTCTGACTTTATATAGTAGGAATATAATTTCGTCAACTTTAGTCTACTTTGTATGCTTTTGGTATGGCAAGTATTCCGCCACCTAATTGATTTGGAGGATGTAGTTCTGAAAGAACTCTAATAGTTGTATATTAGCCTTCAGGCTCGTCGAGATGAGTGCTCTGTCCACCACCTGAAGGTGCACGTTGTTGTCGGCTTGTCTATGGAGCTTTCGAATCATTACTTTTAAATATCTTATTACTTTTAATTATTCCAGTGCTGCGATATCACTACATTAAATCAATCTGCAACATCGAAGGAAGGCATCTCCCTCTCTACAGACTTCTAGCTGTGGTTCTCCTATGGTCCAGCAGCGCGACTTAACTTTTAAAAGGGGTTCGGGGCATCTAAACCTACTGGTCTCTAAGTTTACCTGACACGTCTTGACTTAGACACGCCTGAAGTTGACGTGCGGAGAACGGTTTTGGTCCCACATAAACAGAAGATAAGCCTTTCCAGCCTATTCTTCAGTGCCTTCGTTACTTTAAATACCACAGGGTCCTGGCAACCAGCATATTGTCACTGTATTTCTTGCTGCTAATATTTAAAGAGTGTTTAAGCACTTCATAATGAGAATAGATAGCATCTTAATGGCAACCTGGTTGTGTGGAAAAATAAGTAGAAAAGCGTTTTTCAAACTCTTTTCAAGCTTTAACAGGCACAAGTTGAGATTGATAGTACCTCGGTTTCAAAGACTGTGGGTCAAACGCCCATTGCAATTGATGCCTGGCCCATTATCACCAGATATTTGCATTATTAAGCGTCAAGCTCAATTAACGGGTTATTGTCCCCTCAGATAAAAATTTAGTGCGCCACAGTTGCCAGCCCGAAGTTGCGTCAGTGTTGTGTGGATCTCTCGTGCCAGTTGAAGTTCTGTTTATGGCCTTTCTGTACAAATTCGGGTCCNTGTATTTCTTGCTGCTAATATTTAAAGAGTGTTTAAGCACTTCATAATGAGAATAGATAGCATCTTAATGGCAACCTGGTTGTGTGGAAAAATAAGTAGAAAAGGCGTTTTTCAAACTCTTTTCAAGCTTTAACAGTCACAAGTTGAGATTGATAGTACCTCGGTTTCAAAGACTGTGGGTCAAACGCCCATTGCAATGGAAGGTTTGATGCCTGGCCCATTATCCCCAGATATTTGCATTATTAAGCGTCAAGCTCAATTAACGGGTTATTGTCCCCTCAGATAAAAATTTAGTGCGCCACAGTTGCGAGCCCGAAGTTGCGTCAGTGTTGTGTGGATCTCTCGTGCCAGTTGAAGTTCTGTTTATGGCCTTTCTGTACAAATTCGGGTCCAATGATTGCGGCAGGTGTTGCTGGAGGTCGTCCTTTAGTTTGTAGAGAGTTCCGTTAACGTACCGTGGTTGAGACTTCTCTTCAAGTAGGTGTATATTTTGGTACTCACACCAGTAGAACTCTACTAGGAACTTCTTTCATAGCATAATGCTGTGTGTGTGTGGGGGCATTTGGGCCTTGCTATGAAAATGATTTTCCGGCGACATCAGCAGGCATCCCGTAGCTACCCGGAATGCTTAATTTTGGCAGGTATATAGCTTTAATCACTTTGTTCAACCAAGTGATGAAATGCGTTACTGAAGATTTCGAAGAGAAGAGAGTTAGGAGTGATATACGAGGAAGTTCGAAAATACAACCGTTTACCTTTGCACACCGATCAATAATTCCATTGCCGGACGCCATTACCCAGAAATCGTCAGCGAAGGAGACAGCGCAAACTTCCTCTTTGGGAACTTTAAAAAATAGTAGCTGAACAGAAGTTGTAAACCATGTTGTGNTTATGGCCTTTCTGTACAAATTCGGGTCCAATGATTGCGGCAGGTGTTGCTGGAGGTCGTCCTTTAGTTTGTAGAGAGTTCCGTTAACGTACCGTGGTTGAGACTTCTCTTCAAGTAGGTGTATATTTTGGTACTCACACCAGTAGAACTCTACTAGGAACTTCTTTCATAGCATAATGCTGTGTGTGTGTGGGGGCATTTGGGCCTTGCTATGAAAATGATTTTCCGGCGACATCAGAAGGCATCCCGTAGCTACCCGGAATGCTTAATTTTGGCAGGTATATAGCTTTAATCACTTTGTTCAACCAAGTGATGAAAGGCGTTACTGAAGATTTCGAAGAGAAGAGAGTTAGGAGCCTTGCAGTGATATACGAGGAAGTTCGAAAATACAACCGTTTACCTTTGCACACCGATCAATAATTCCATTGCCGGACGCCATTACCCAGAAATAGTCAGCGAAGGAGACAATGCAAACTTCCTCTTTAGGAACTTTAAAAAAATAGTAGCTGAACAGAAGTTGTAAACCATGTTGTGGAACCCTTATTTAAATCCCCTAAGCTTGGATGCCTTGTATGAGAAGATTACTGACGACTGCCGACCACTCAAATAATTTTCTGACCACCGGTTACCATTAAGGCCACACGTTGTCTGCGTGCTTATGGCGTTAATTCTTAAACCTCCTCGAGGCTGCTGCTTGGACAATAATATGGTGCGACTCTACTAAGGCCGCTGTTGAAAAAGCTCTCAATGATCCTGTAAATACATATACATATGTATGTATATTGGAAACCACTAAGAAAATTTGTGCATTTTCAGGCTTTTTCCTACAAAGTATCTTTCAATTTTCTTCATCACAGTTTTGTAGAAAATTTTCTTTTATGCATTGACTAAGAATCTTTGTTTCTCACAATTTTGTCATCTTTATTCGTTTTTCCAATTCTCATTCGGCTTCTAGTCCTGCAGTACTTTGCATGACACATACATTCAAGCCCGCTGCTGTATAAATTTTACGACGTCATTAACCCCGCAAGTGCTGCGGCATACTGTATGCCTGTCTCTACGCGCTGCTCAACCTGTGCCAAACATACCCCTGCTGTTTTAGAATTTCCTATTCTAACAAAATTTCAAGCTCCATACCTCGTCACTCTTGCTTTCCGTTTTCTACTTACAAATGTACATACGTATATATGCATATACTCGTTTGCGCCAGGAGTTGCATGCTTGTTTGTAATGTAGCTGTTAGACATGGCATGTGCAAGTGCTTTTGAAAAGTCTGTCTAACTCAAGAATTTCCAAAAGTGGTTGCAGGAGCAGTTACAGCCTGCATGCAAATTGACTTTCGAAAGCAGTTTTTATTGCCGAAAATCGAACTTCCCGATATAATTTATGGTCTCTTCACACGGTAATTGCAGTAAATTATACTTTCATTTTAGTAACCAGAAATATTTAAGTTTTTAACAAAATTACTGACCTAAGAATTTTTTTTAAATGCCAAAGTGATTTGCGCAATTTCAGTGATTTCTCTGAATCTGCAAAAAAGACTTGCTAGCTGTTTACACGGGAAAGTATACTTTTGAAAATGCATAGAAAAAGCACTTTCATTGCCACGTCTAACAGCACAATAAGTACGCATCAGTAAGTGTATGTGCAAACAGCGTTAGTTAAGTACTTCATTTCAATCGCCTTCGCTTTTAGTACTTTACGGTTTCTACATTTATACTCGTACATACTATTTAGATTCCCGTCCTATGTACCCTCGTTTCTCTGGCCAACTGTGATGAGTAGTTGGCATCGACGAAGCAGGCGCACATGAGTGTGTTGAGGAGATTAAGCGAGTTGCGTGCGTATGCGGAGGTGTACATAACTTGCTCGCTCGTAGGATTTACGCAGTGTTTGACGCTGAGTGCACATTGCGAGTGGTTAAAGAGTACATTGGGACACACGCGCTGCACTCTGTAGCAATAAAGACATCGGCGGCACAGCAGCTGGGCTAGCTCGTTGATGCAAGGACATTTGTGACAACCGCGGCATGCAGCAAGAGAAAAGTATATGTACATACGTCTGTATACATACATACATATGTATACGCGTCTGCAAACTTTTGTTTAAGGTTCATCTTATTCTTATTTTGCATAAATTTTGTTGCTAACTATTTACTCGCAAATTATATGAGTAAAGAAAGCTGAAATTTTAGTAGCTCACAACAGAAAGAAAATTACAAAACAAAAGAGCTCACAATGCATGTCCGTTGCCGCGCGCGCCCATAGTTGTGCAACAGTTATTTTTACCTTTGGCCTGTTAGTTTTTAAGCGTTTCAGTTATAAAGCTTTACTTCACTTGCAAACAGTTGCAAGCATAGTGCACATGTGTTAAGCAGCGAGCAGGTGTAAATGTGTGTTGGTGAGCGTTGAGTTAATGAACTTTTCTTCAGCTGCTCGAGGCACTTTAAATGCGCACAAAACAAAAATTTCAACCAAAAAAATATGTAGTACATACACACACCATTGTATTTAGCGAGTTAGTGCGCGGAGCTCACATAAAACGCTACTTAAATTTGGAGGTAGCTGATTTTTAAATAAAATCTTAAATTCTTGTCCAACATTTTTTTTCATCTACCACATCGAATTTTTAGCTACATGTCAGACAGACTTTTTTATTGTTCCTAGACATAGTGGTCAGTCTAGAAATTGAAAAGATTTATTAATTCCTGTACAGTCGTCATCATCGTCTTCAATGGGTTCATCTGCCTCCAAAGTGTTAACCAAAACATTCTCATTTTCCGGTACAGCAAGTAACTTATCCAAACGAGATTGAAGACTGACAGCTGATATCACTGGATCAGTTGTGTCCATTGATATGTTAAAAAAAAAAAAAAAACAAGTAAGAAAGTCTAAGTTCGGGCGGAGCCGAACATTAAATACCCGGCGCAAGCATTAAATATATGTTTTTTCACCTTTCCGAAACCTACCGCTAGATGGTAAGCCGGGGTGTATCAATTTTGAGTAAATTAGCGTACTTAAATTTCGAAATATTGAAGTTTCAAGCATTTCTGAAATTTACCGTTATATGAAAAGCGGCCGTAATTTTAGTCCGATTTCAATAATTTTCAA
>NW_016161417.1:28881-44572 GCF_001687245.7 Rhagoletis zephyria
GCATACTGCAGTGGTGATTTTTCAAGCTCTCTCCTATCGAAGAGTCGGGCGGATATTCCCAATAAACAATTGGATTGGAGATCAAGTGGAGATGCAATAAAAATTCCAAGATCCAATGTTGATTTTCAAGTGTACCTCAATTGGAGAACCAACCCATTCTCCAACAAAACGGCATATTTTTTGTATGGAAAATGATCTGAGTTCTCCACTTGAGAAAAGTTTGAATATCAATTTGAATTCAAACTTTTTTTCAACTTTTAGTCAAACCTTGGGAAAACTGTTAGAGAAAAATGTTGGATCTCCGCTTGAGAATCAAGAATATCGCAAAGATTGGAAAAAAGTTTGAAAAATGTTTTCTTTGTGCATATTGGGTTGTGGCATGAAAATGCAAGGCACTTCTTACTCAATGTATGCCATTTCCAATTCCAATTAAATTTAATGCCATTGCTTTATTTGCGTCCAATTTAATCGTACGAGAACTTTTAGTCAAGCTGTAGAGATAAGAAGCAAAGCTAAAATGTAAACAAGGGGAGAAGCTGGGAGTGCGGTTGGATCTTAATTTCTTAAGCTCGGTGCATTTATATATTTATACATACATGTGTACATTACAGTGATCCAGAAAAAAAAATATTTTTCTCCTCGGAACCTTGTTCAAACCTTTCGTTTAGACGCCGAAGTAAGTCTCAGAAAATACGGGCCCTTAATATTAATACGGTGGTCGAAATAATTATAGCCGCACCACATTTTGACAAGTTTTAACTTATTATTTTTGTTGTTATTTAACTTTGGTTATTTTTTTATAAAAATATAGTTCATTGTTTAATAAAACCCGTGTAAATCAAGGTTTCAAACTTTGTGCAATATTTAAAAAATATCAACAAACTTTCGTAAAAATTTATAACTTTTTTAATTAGATTTATCTAGAAGGAGTTTTGTAGCCCACGGAGCTCTTTCGCCGTTGCTTTGGGTTGTTATCATTACCCTGCAGTAAAATTTAGAGACAGTCTCTTAAAGCGCTAGTTCCGCCCTACACATTTCAGAACCATCTCTGATCTAGGGCAAAACGGCTGCAGGGAAGGACAGTTGAAACTTTCGGTGTTTAAGTTGCGCTCTGTTGAGAAGTAAATGCACAAATTCTCACTTCTCGTACAATACGAAAATAGCTCAGCGGGAAGACCTCCGACTCTAATATCGTTGGTCACTAGTTCAAATTGCGGTGGAGGCAGTTCGGTTTCTTAGATTTAAGAAATTTAATTTGTTGAGTGCCGCTTAAAAATTGAAGAGAAAGTGATCAAATTTAATATAAACAAAATAAAAAAAAATAAAAATTTAATAGAATGCAATCTGTAAAAGAACAGAAAAAACGAAAAAATATCAAACAATCGAATAATCAGAATTTTTTTTAAATAAAAAACTTATTGTCGCAGATGTGTCCCAAATAGAACTAGTGCAGAATAGAAAAATAATCCAATAATCGAGTTTTAAAATTTTTTCTCATAAAAAACTTACTGTCCCAGAACTGTCCAAAATGTAACCAGTTTAGAACTAGTTCGAAAGTTCTGCAGAGGAGGACAATTTCGTAGGACATCGCGATGTAAAAAGAGACAGTTGAAAGCATTGCGTTGGGATAGATCGAGAACCAGTACCGCCTCTTAAAGAGCTAGTTCTGCGCTAGTCCTGAGTTAGCGCAATTTACTGCAGGTTAACGACCTCTTAGTGGCTCTGGAGCGGCTGTCGGCTGGTTGGCTATGCTAACGCTGTAGCACTGATTTCTGGAAACGCTGATTTAACTTGTTTTGAACTTACTTGAGATGGGGCTAGCAAAATAATATAAGGTACCGAATTGCTGTCTTCGCTCAATGAGCGGTCTTCCACTATAGCTCTCTGACAGGATAAGGAAATAGTCAATAAGGCTACATTAGCCATTTATTGTTGTAAGGAGCCATTGGCAAGCGCTAAGCCAATTGTATTTTATGGGGTACTAGTCTGGTGGAACGCACTAGACAAGGCCTTCATCATCAACCAGCTGAAAGGATTGCAGCAAGCTGCCTAATTGGGAGCAGTGGGGCAATTCGAACCACTAATACTCTGGCGCTTAATATTGTGTTAAATATTGTGTTATAGACTTAGCAGGCAGAGCTGCCACTGCGCGCGCCGCAGTAAGGCTAAGGCTGGACTTTAAGTTCGCCTCCAGCTATGCGCACTGCTGCATTCTAAAAAACTTTGATTTCCCACTGACTCCAACAGACCACTACATGACGCTTGTGGGTCCAAAGGATTTTTCACTACCCATATTCCATCCAGAGAGGACTTGGAGGGGCGTAGAATCTGTAATTGGGTTTCAGCTCATAGCGAAATCGAGGATAATTACATGGCCGATTTGCTGGCAAGACATGAAATCCTTGAGGAATTGCTCCCGGATAGATGATGTCCGGGTGCTCTCCTGACCTCATGTGGTATACTTCTGTGCAGATGGGTGATGACATTTAGTCAGCTCAGTGAACGCTGGTTGAAGAGCTAGGAGTGCAAGGTGGATAAATTCTTCTAGCCACTTGTAGATTGGAGGCAGTCCAGGGAGCTCTTTAGACTGAGCAAGTCAAACCTCTCGCTACTGGTGGGAGTTCTAACCGGTCATTGCGTGATAGGTAAGCATATAGTAAGGCTGTATATCATCGATGGCCCTTACTGTACCAGCTGCATGGAGGATGGTTATGTGGAATCAGCTCAACACCTGCTACTCTGGTGCCTTGCCTTTGCGAATGCAAGGTTAGAGTACCACGGGTCTCATTTCTTCCACACTTCGGATGAGCTTTCGGGAATAGATATCAGTCACTTGAGGACCTTTGTGCAGCGCATGCAAGTAGCTATAGGTGTCAACGTCCTGTTTATTCCCCCTCTGTTTCTAGCCCGCCTCTTCACCCTCTCCGGCCTTCCTTGGTTTCCTCCTCTTAAGGCTGTACAACGGCGAGCATAACTAATTGTCTAAGTGTGCCTCCACCCACGGAGGCAGCACCTTAACCTATCCTGAGAGATCTGTCCACCAAAAGATTTGGCCATATATATCGTTCCCCTGGAAATCACCCTTGTGGGTCATTTTTTCCCATATTTTTTACTTTATATGCTTGGAGACAGTCTTAAAGTGGCGACAATGCTCACTCAAAATTTTTGAAGCAAAACGTCTTAAGCGATGTTTTGCGAATTCAAAAATCATGGTGAATGAAGTGGAAATAATGGTTAAGTGGGGACGTGGTCAACTTAGCTTTCTTCGGATATACATACATCATCTTGTGCCTGCAAATAATCCGTCCTGAAATATGCTATACTCAATATTGAGTTGGATTTGCTTATTTCGTTCATTACAATTGCGTTGGCGTGCACTTCTCAAACGACGCATATAACTTTTTATACAATACTCCCTTTTCTCAATGTCTTCCTTTCTTTGAATATAAAATACTCGTATGCAACACCTATGTATGTATATGAAATAGGCTCTTGACAGCCTTTTCGATGTCTTTAAACTAATTGTATCTTATTCATGAAGCTTATAACTATATATTTGCATTTTCTTTTCTTGAAAACTAAATTCTTTAATTAAACACATTCTTCTAAAATTCAATACCTTAATCTTTTAAGTTAGCAATGTGAAAGTCCCAAATGTACTTTTTAATGAAATCAAATATCACAATCTTTTGCATGATGCGAATTTTCATGCATGCTCGCCCACTATAAACTTCATTAACTTATTTGCGAAATGAAGTTTTGCTTCCTTTTTCCAGTTGAAAAATTGCACAAATCAAACAAATGCCTCTTAATTTCTAATCTAATCATTTTCATCTTTTCAGCTAGGCTTTATTTGGAAATTTTCAATTTACTTACTAAATCATGATTGATATGTTATGCATTTCCAACTAGCTATCTCTTTCACTCTAAAGGCACAGCTAGCTACTATATACATAGACATATGGAGCTAAAGTTCAGTCCTGCAAATATTTTCTCTTTATTGAACCACAAAACTGAAAATTGAAAGAAACAAATAGTAAATGTAATTTATTTGCTACAAATTAAANGCTATCTCTTTCACTCTAAAGGCACAGCTAGCTACTATATACATAGACATATGGAGCTAAAGTTCAGTCCTGCAAATATTTTCTCTTTATTGAACCACAAAATAGAATTTCCAAACTGAAAATTGAATGAAACAAATAGTAAATGGNGGAGCTAAAGTTCAGTCCTGCAAATATTTTCTCTTTATTGAACCACAAAATAGAATTTCCAAACTGAAAATTGAAAGAAACAAATAGTAAATGGAATTTATTTGCTACAAATTAAAACCGCAACAGGCTGTAAACGCAAAAAGCAAAAGTAAACTAAATGGTCTGTGCTTTTTTCTTCTTCGCCTATCAAATGTGTATTGTTGTATTGGTGTGTTTATGTGTGCACAAGCGCTGGTGTAAATGTGTTTTTTTGTGTTGTGTATTGTGACTGTATTGTGCAAATTGTTAGGTAAATGGCAAAAGTTAACGCTTAAAAGCAGGCAAACNTCGCAAGCTCCTTTGCGATGGCTCCCGGAGTCATCCCGGATTAGTCCCATTTTTTGCAGGGNCAAACAAGCCATCAAATGAAAATAGATACAAATACGTGCATATAAACATGTATTGGCCTTAGTGAAATTAGCAACAACAATGCTAGCACACCAACAAAAATGCAATTACATAACAATATGCTCTATTATGCTCACACGTTGCGTTGTTAGTTAGGCAAACGCAAGCTCAAAGCAACCAATAGTTGCGTACAAACTTGCTTTATATTCCCACATACATACATACTACATTTACATACATACATACATACATGTGTGCTTGCATGCATGAATGTGTGTACTGGCTTCCTGCTGGCTGTGAGCCATTGTATAACATTTGCATAATTCAAGGCGCAATTGCCATTTGTACGGGCTTATTTGTATTTGTATTTGTATTTGTATTTGTATTTGTACGCACACGTTCATTGCTGGTTTCGTGCGTGTAAATGTTTGCGCTTACAAGTGTGTATGTATGTTTGCCACAGATTGCAACAAGTTTTACCATTAACGAGAGATTTCAAAAGAAGATGGGTTTAAATATTCACATCAGTGCAGCTTAAGAAAATCGTAAAGGTGGTTGATGGCAAGAAAAACTATAAGATTTTAGTATTTCTTTGATATGTTAATGCTTTGTGTAGCTGATTAGGTTAGATTGGTTGATGGGTTCCTTTTTATAAACACAACTCGCCGTTTAAACTGGAAAGGCAACAGAAACTTGCAGAAGACATCCATGAAATCCATCCCGAAAAAAAGTGTCCTTGCCAACTTTCACATGAGCATGTTCCAAATGGTGATGTACATTATCGGTCATATCATTAGCACTCTATTTTAAGAGTGATATTGTTCGCCACTTATGTTAATTAATTTATTTATTTACTTTTAAGACCTTTAGAATTCAAGCTTACAACTTTCTAGAAAACTANGAGCATGTTCCAAATGGTGATGTACATTATCGGTCATATCATTAGCACTCCATTTTAAGAGTGATATTGTTCGCCACTTATGTTAATTTATTTTTATTTATTTACTTTTAAGACCTTTAGAATTCAAGCTTACAACTTTCTAGAAAACTAAAAAAAAATTCCGCAAGTTTTTATCCAAATTTCAAACTTTTTGCTCAGAATTTTTTGAATTTTTTCGAGTATAGAGCTTTACAGCCCAACCAATTTAATAATGTGCAAGTTTCAAGTTGCTAAAAATTACCGTTGACTTTTTAGATTTTTTTGTCGCATTTGCTTCCATATACTGAATAAAAACAATTTAATTTTATAAGGACGAATACCGCAACCAAAAAAAAAAACAGTTTGAAATTTGGATGAAAATTTCAGTAGTTTCATTTAATTTTTAGAAACCTATTTTCTCTGTTTTCAATCGCATATTTCACTTATTCATTTAAATTTCAGTTAACTAATTAGACTACATATATTGTTTTAAAAAGTAGATTTTTTTGATTTCATTGAAGTTTTGGAAACCTATATATTTTAATTTTTTCCCCTTGTTATTTTAACTTTTTTTATTTATTAATTTGATTTGCTTTTAATTTTTGTATTTTATTAAAAAAAATATGTATTTTTCAATTTGATTTTATTCTTAGGATCTCATTAAATTCTTTTCTTTTTAAAATTTTATTTGTTTCTTCATTGGATTGAAAATTATTTTTTAATTTAATGAATCTAATTTTTTCTTAATCTTTTACTTTTGTTAAAAAAAGAAAAGTTTTTTTAATTCATTCAATTTTTAGGAAGTTTATGAGGTGGGTTTTGTCAAAGGCTGAGGTGAACTCAGCCGATCCAGAGTCCGGCGAAGGTCCCACTAACCCCCACCAAATAAAACACACTATTTTCGTGTATTTACTTCGAACACACACACACACACACGGCGCTACGACTAGAGTGCTAGCAACTTTATGTCCAAAGAGAGGGAGAGCGAGAGAGAGGTGACGTTCGTTGTGGTCGTGCGGTCGGGTCGGAGCGGATGATGGCGGGAGTGCTAGCAGCACGGCGGGTGATTCTCAACAACTGTTGAGCAACGGTTGGGCAGCGGCGGCGGCACAGTGGGTGACTCTCGGCAACAGCGGAGCAGCGGTGGGAGCGCTAGCAGCACGGCGGGTGATTCTCAACAACTGTTGAGCAACGGTTGGAGCGCTAGCAGCACGGCGGGTGACTCTCAACAACAGCGGAGCAACGGTTGAGCAACGGTGGGAGCGCTACGACGGATGATATGCGGCAGCGGGTGACTTCTAACAGCAACTGGCCCTCGGCAACCGGTGGAGCGAAACGACCTAGCAAGACTAGCAAGACTCACTCCAGGCACTGCCATTCCCCTAGTCGCTCTCTACAAAAGTAGGGGCTGGAATGGGTCGGCAGTGTCGGAGGCTCAACCAGCCGGCGACCAATTAGGATGCCTAAAAGGCGTGCAATCCTGGTCTGGCTGGCCGGCAAAACATTAGTGCGCAAGCACACCACTAGCTCATCGACCAGTCAAGTCAGCTACTCACCTAGCAAGACTGACCTGACTGCGCACTTGTTGAGCCTTTTATACCTGTTGCGCTGCATGCTTGTTGAGAATTCGTCGTGTGCCGTCCCGATTTATGCAGTGTGGTGAGCGAAGTGGTTGGTGAGTTATTCGGGCATGCTGCTGGTGTGCTGCTAGCAGTGCTTCACTTGGTGTAGTGTGTATGTACAATGGTGTGCATGTACGTCGCTGTATGCACGATTGAGAGAATACAAAGGTTGCGCCGATCTCGGACCGCTATTCCTCTCTTAACGAATTTGACAGAATCGTTGTTTGCATGACGTCACACTGGTGCAACTTGTTTACGTTTTCCTTGCAACATTTTTTCTTCTTCTTCCATTCTTGCTCACGTTTTGGCATTTCTCTCTCGCAATTGCGCCAGAGTGACGTCACACAAAAGTTATTCTCAAAAATCCTCTCTGATCGGCGCAATCTTGTATTCTATCATTCTTGCGCTGTATGTATGGCTGTATTTACATGTACGGTGGAGTATGTATGTACACTATTGTATGTATGTGCGGTGCAGTATGTATGTACAATATTGTATGTATGTACGATGCTGTATGTTACTGTATCGTAGCGGATATGCTACGTTACAAGTTATTGTATTTTGTTTCTTTTTCTAATAAATTTTTTTTCTTTTAATATATTTTTTCAAAAGAAAACATTTTTTTTTATTTCGGTTTTATTTTTACTTTATTAACCGACTTCACAAAAATTAGATTATCAATTCATCGGAATATTTTTTTCTAAAATTTTTTTTATATGAATTGAAGTCGGGTTTGTTTTTTGATTAAAAATTAACTGCGATTGCGTTGGCTTGGACATGTTGTACGCATGGACGACGACTCTCCAGTGAAAAGATCCTTCGATTACGCACCCATGGGCGGACAACGAAAGCAAGGGCGCCCACGAACGCAATGGAAGGACCAAGTGCAGAACGACCTGTCTGCGCTCGGGATAACCAACTGGCGCAAATTCGCGCAGAAGAGAAGCAATTGGAGAAGCTTTTTGGTCTCGGCCCAAACCAACAAACGGTTGTAGTGCCAAATAAGAAATAAATTCGATCAACAACTTACTTAAAAAAAAACAAAAAAGAAGAAGAATGTTCAGAAATGTATATTATTTTTTTATATTTCATGACTCAATTTTTTTATCTAATTTTCTTTTAATTTTTAGATTTTGTTATTTAAAGCAAATATTTTTTAAAATTTTCATTTAGTTTTAGGAACCAATTCTAATTCAAAAAGATACATTTTCTTAATTGCTATTAAACTTTTTTTAATTTTAGATTTCATTAACAAGAAAAATTTAAAAACAAAAATATATTTTAATTTCATTTAATTTATAGAGATTTTTTTATTTATTTTTTAATTAAATTTTTTTCTTTATTTTAATAGTAACTCGATTCCAGCGAATTGAAATAACCCATACGCAATGTCGCACTTTGGTAGAAAGAGAAATTAAAGAACCTCAAAACTGAAATTTTCCGCTAAAATCGGTCCTGCGTATTCAGCGATCCTTTTGTGGTCTTTAAACATCTGGAAATTAATCCTGACCCACCACGTGCTAAATAGATTTAAAATCACAGAATCACAATACACTACTTTACCGTCAAGCGAATAAGGCAGGCGTTTAAAAATAAGAACTCGAGCGTACAAAAAAGAAACTCCTCAAACTGTTGGTAAAAGGAAAAGGATAATTTTCATATTTTTGAATTGTACCTGACTACGTTATGCCAAAAAAAAAAGAAAAACAATACTAAAAAAACAAAATATGCCACAAAGTGTTCTGATTTTTTTTTTAAGAATGCAAAAATGAAACTCCAAAAAGAAGTTCAGCAAACAAAAACTAGCCACATAAGTAGGATATTTTAACCACAAGCAACAATAACAACGACAGCAAGAAAAGCTTAAGCATAATACAACAAAACAATAAAAAGCCAAGATTGAGAAGGAAAATATGGAAAAGTGCATGCTATCCCAGAGGAAATGCAAGTATCAAGTAGAAAGAACAATGAAAAAATAAATACATTCAAAAAGAAAAGTGCAGAGGAAGTTAGGAAAAAATATTTGTGGATAAATAGTTGAAACGGATGGCCGGAAATGCGTAACAAGAAGTTTCAACTTTTCCATATTTCCTGCTGAAATTTCCGTCACTTTATCGCAAAGTTAGAAGAACCACATTCACAAGCACACACACTTGCATGAAAATTCAAGCCAAAGCATAAGCAGCAGCTATGCAGATATTTGCATATATATACATACATACATACATAGCCATTACAATACACATACAAATACAAAATCATAGCGCTTTGCGGTGGCCAGAGCAGAAAAGAATAAATAGCAAGTAACCAAAGGTAAAGACGGGAAGATAGCTTTGTTGGCCAAACTCTAAACAACAAAGAATAACAGTATTGAGGCAAAGAACTTGCGCAAGAAAACAGGAATCCGCTTTAAACTTTTCATTTGGCATATTCGCGATAAAACTTGAAGCTGGAGCGTAAGGGGGGAAAAAATGTCGTAGGGAAGTGAAAAATGCTAACAAAAATGAATTCAGGCGTAAAACTAAATCTATTCAATAAATGCTTTGCAAAGGGTATCGTCAATGGTGTTTAAACACGCCACGAATGGAATTTTTTTGAAATTGGGATAGATTTCTATATGAATTATTTAAAGCAAAAACTCTAATACGGAAGCGGACGGTATAACGACAGGATTTTACAACCATGAAAAGATAAAGCATTTTCCGAAAAGCGAGACTAAAAAATGTATCCGCATTTTGCCGTTTTTCTAGATCAAGTCATTTACGGTTTCTACGAAGAGAAAGAACCTTTGAGATTTTTCTTTTTAATTTTGTTGCACTTCGCTTTTGGGGTTGCTCCTTACGAATCCAAAATCGATATTTTTAAATTCAAAATGACGGATTCAATGTGGCGGAGGGGTTTTTAAAAAATCTACATTATTTAAAAATAAGATATCCAAAAGATGGTTGAGTCGCTGACTGCGAAATTGAAAACAGTTTTCAAAAACGAAAATTAAATCTGATAACCAAAAGTTCGTTGAGTTGCAGATTTCCAGGAAATATGATTGTTACAAAACTGAAATCATTTTGTTTTTTTTTTAATTCATCCGTTATGGTGCATGGATTTAAAAAAGTCAGATTCTTATGAAATTTGATATCCAAAGGTTCTCTGAGTCGCTGAATACAAAACTCAAATCAGTTTTCAAAAATTAAAAATGTCGGATTAGAACTAAAATCAAAATTCGAAAACTCCAAATGTGAAAAATTCTTTATTTGCATTTATTTTACCTACCACTATTTTAAATTTTTGAAGAATCGGTTTTGTAATCAGCTACCAAAAGAACCTTTGTATATCAAATTTCATAAAAATCTGAAATATATATATATTTTTTTTAAATCCATCTGCAATATTGGATCCGCCATTTTTAATTTTTGAAAACTGGTTTCAGTTTTGTAATCAGGTACCATAAAAAGCCTTTGGATATCAAATTTCATAAAAATCTGAAATATTTTTTTTTCTTTAATTCATCTGCCATATTGGATGAGACATTTTAAATTTTTAAAAACTTTTTGCAGATTCGTAATCGGTGATTCAATGAACCTTTGATTGTGAAATTTCATAAAAATGTGAAAAGTTTTTTTAAATCCATCCTTAATATTGGATCCACCATTTTGAATTTTTAAAAAGTGTTTTCAGATTCCTAATCGGCAACAACACTTGGATAGAAAGTTTAATAAAGCTTAAAAAATATTTTTTTTTGTCTATACTTTCCAAAAATGCCTGATTTTTCGTGGGTGCAAAAAAAAAAAAATTTTTTCGGACGATGTTATAGGGGACTTTTTTTTAATCGCAATTAAGAGACATATCTCCCATCCCGTGACGCGCTTGCTTGCTTCGTGGAATTTCTAAACACAAACTAGTCCTGAAAGGAACGCCTGCAAAGCGTTAGTCGCAATATTCAGCGAAGCATTCCTAGTCTGGTGCACTGATGTATACAGACTCGATAACGAGAGCACTAGGGCCGGCGTATTTGGGCCTAAATTTCAGAAAATTGTACAAATATGCACATCCTCAACGATCTTACAGCCGATAATTTTCCCCCGAGAATATCTTCGTCGATGGACTAACTAGGAACCGGGCCTCGATGGCAATGAATTGGCTGACATTCTCGCGAAACTTGACCCGCATGGCCTTCAGCCTTTGTGTTGCCAATCCAAGGGATACACAACATAGCGCTTAAGAAAGTGGGGGACTCTCAGTTTGAAGCATACTGGTGTATGTCAAAGGACGAAAGAGAATCCAATAGATTTATAGTTTCACTTCAGTTGGACTTACCCTTAAGGTTCATATACCTCACGTCAGGGGAAAAAGACAAGGGAGGTGGGTGGTGATGAAGCAAATTAATTTGCATGACTCCACTTTTTCCTCATTCGACTTGATATAATTCATTACGGACAAGGACATATGTACATATGTATGCAGATATGGCCTTGGTCCAAGAATCCTAGCTTGTAAAGTGTTTGCAGGGAAAGTGGGCTAGGTTTGGAACATTTCCGTTCATTCGCTATTCTTTCTAAACCACGAGGTGCAGATACTTCAAGCAATTCTCCAACTGGTAGCACACGTCCAGTCACCGGCATTAGATATGGCAATGGACTGCGAAGCAAGTGGCCGATATGAGCTGCAAGCAAGTTCAGACCCCGAGAAAATTGGTGAGTCAATCTCAGTCAACTTTTCCTGACAGGGTTTTGGAAAATGTAAGAAATTAAACACTGGTCACACATTAAAAGCTTGGGGGCAGATATAAAGAAAAATTGGTCATCAACTCAAGAGTGGTAAGCTAAATCACTCCTACTCAAAGAACTTCAGTCCCATAAGCTTTCACCGCTCATCCTAAAGACACTTGAAAGGCTATTGAGTTATATGTACTGAAGGGCGATACTTGTATATATCGAATAAAAAAAGCGCAGCACGCCTACCGTAAAGATAAATCGGTCTACAGGACACTATATTATGGGTTCCATGTCCATCGGAAGGTCTAGAAGATCTAGAACTTAATAAACAACCTTTGGACCCACAGTGTACCGAAAGGAATTCACAGGGAGTCTGTCTCAACTCACATCAACTCCAGACCTGTGAATGCCGTTGTGAGAACACAGCCACCTGGCATGAACGAGGCAGAACTTCGTCTGAATCAGGAGACTTGCACCACTATAGACCAATTTCGTTCTGGATGCCGCAGCGATGAGTGGGAAAAAAGAAGTTGTGCCCAATGAGTATCCAACATGCGAAGAGTCACCTCACGAATCGCAACAACTCTTCGCATGCCTTCTACAGTCCAGTCGGGCTGGCAGCGCCCCTCTCCCTCTGTTCCAACCTAGTCGAAGTGGCACACTTCTTGGGCCTTCCGCAGGGACAGCAGTTTTTTTTTGGATCTCCATCCTGTGTGTTGGTAGCTATCTGGGCATTAAATGGGCAATGTACTTATAATAACACAACGAAGCTGGAAGGATGGAGATCAAAAAAGCTCCCACAACCAAGATGCAAACACACTCTACGTTTTGGTACTATAAAGACCGCCGGCAAAGCACCAGTGCAATAGTTGAAAAAGTTTGTCTTTAAAACATCAAGAAATAGAACAACAACCAAAATTTTCAAAGTAAAATGCAAACAGTTACACAAACATATATATGTACATATGTATGTACATAACTAACAGCAAATATGTAACGTTATATGTATTTCAGCGCACGCATGCGCCTGCGCCTAGTATGCGTACAAGGCACACAGCCAGATATCTAAACTACTCCAGTGCCGGTATGCTTTGGAACAGCTGCAAAAAGTTGTTCGTATACTTGGAATTTTTAATAAACATAGATGCTGGCCGACTGTTTTGATGAAGCATGCAGGAAAAAGTAAAATAAAACAAAAAAAATAATAAGAAAATTTGTTGTGTTCCACTTTTTGAAAAGCTGCGCCGGCTTTGGTTTGCCATTTTTCTTTTTTGTAAATGCGATATTTATGTTTTTTTTTTTTATTATTATTTATATACTGCAGCGCAAGTGTCCTGCCAGCGCTGAAACAGTAGATACTTGTGATTCGTCTCTTTTTTTTTTGATTTTCTACGCACTGTAACACACCTGTGCACACAAACATTTATATCTACACTCGTACAAACGTAAGGGCGCTGGCAAGCATTTGCGAAAAAAAATACTCCACAGCAAACGCGCCTTATAGCCCACCTCTTTATGTGCGTGTGATTGATAAGCGCTGGAGCTGAAGTTGTTATTTAATACATATAAATAAAGTTGCGCACTTTTTCTTTTACTTTGATCTTCATATGCGTACTTTTTTCATTATTATTGATATTTAATTTAATTCGCTGAAAGCTGTTCGAAACTGTGCAAGAAGAGAACTTGCGAAAAAATATTGACTTGATAAAAAGCAGAAAATGATATGGAAAAAAATTTTCATTTTGGAAAATGTATGCACAGGTAAGCAGGTACATATGTGGGTAAGCGGATGACGATGATGAAAGCTGAATGATGGAAAAATAACTACAAAGGTTGGCGGACATCTGAAGTGGTTGGCCTGTCAAGTCACGTTACAAATATCAAATATACTTTATTGGCATGCTACCATTCCGCAGGGCCTGAGTTCAAGCCCGGTTCAACCAAAAATCAATAAATAAAAAATAACACAAGAAAGTTTTTTTTTTCTAATAGCGGTCGCCCCTCTGAAGGCAATTGCAAACCTCCGAGTGTATTTCTGCCATGAAAAACACCTTCTCATAGAAATACAATCGCCGTTCAGAGTTGGCGTAAAACTGTGGGTCCCTCCCCTGCTGCACTTTATTATACTAAAATTTAATGGGCTACAAAACTGCATTCTAAAAAAAATTCTAAAATTTGTAAGTTTGTAATGTACTCATTTTACTCAACTTTGGTGTAAAAAAATTCATAACTAGATTTATTGTAGAGTGCACCCCACAATACTATACTTAAATATTGCGCAATACTCAGAGTTACCATTGTAATTTTTTTTTTTTGTTTTGAGATGGCATATTTTCAAAAACTATTATTTTTTATCAAAAAATTTTTGTCTATGTGAAAAATATTTCAAGAAAAATTTTTTTTTAAACATTTCTTTTCATAGAGAATTTTGATGTGTATATCTTTGATTTTTTTTTTTAGTTTTTTCCTCGCCCCGTTCTCGAGATATTTGGAAAATTATTACATAGATTTGTTTTTATTTTTGAGCTGTAAAGTTTTTAAAAATGTATTGATCAAGCTCAAATTTCATATTTATTTATTGTGTATGTTAATGCATCAACCCTAAAAATTTTTAACAAATCAAACAAATGAAGTATGAACCCCGTCCGTTTTGGTATGGAACGCCCCATATACATTCGTCACAATAAAATGTTGTTGTGATTTTTTTAATTTTTTTTTTTTAGATGGCATATTTTTAAAAACTAATTTTCTTTATCAAAAAATGTGTATGTGAAAATTTTTTTACGAAAAAAAAAATTTTAAAATATTTCTTTTCATAGAGAATTTTTATGTGGTGTATATGTGACTTTTTTTTAATTTTTTCTCGCCCCGTTCTCGAGATATTTGGGAACTTATTACATCGATTTGTTTTTTGTGCTGTAAAGTTTTTAAAAATTTTATAAATTTGTAAACAAATGAAACACATGAAGTGCGAACCCTGTCCGTTTTGGTATGGAACGCCCCATATACATACATCCTTCTCCCATTCATAAAGATTTTAGGAATACCTCGGCCACAATGCCACTTATCGTGTAAGTCCAAATATTTATTTTCCACTGGCCAACATATGCTCTAAATATGAGCCAAATCGGCAACTAAATGCAGTTATTAGGAATCTGATTTGCTGACATGTCTTCCAAACGTGGACCAAATCGGTACAGCAGCGCTGTCATACGAAAGGCATTTCATTCTTTTTTATATGGGTAAGATTATCGACATGAATTATGCAGGTGGCAGAATGACTGTTGGCTACTATAATTATAAGGAAGTCTACTTTGCAGGCCGATTTTTTTCACTAGTATAAAGGAATTAAATTTTTTAATATACCCTCCAATTTTATGTCGATGTCATTACGTATATCACAAGCGCATGCTACGAAATCAACAGAAAGTAAGCATACTTACTCTGGTAATTTCATTCGAATACATATTCGGTTTTATTTGGCACTACTGTACTTACATGTGTATACAACTAGTTAACTGTATCTATTTGGATCTCAAAAATTTATGGACTTGAATTTTGTGTACGGTGTTTTATTGCAAAATCAATTATTTGTTGAACACTTTTAGGCGCTTAAGCCATTTTTCATTTCGTACCAAGTAACAAGCTAAATATTTACTTGCTATGCACTATGGGTAATTTGATCAGTTTATCTGGCGAAAAATCGTTTTTCGTACTTACAAAAATAAACTTTGTCTTTTGTTTTTGTAAAAAACGAGCCATAACTCCTTATCAGGTGCTAGAAAATCGTTGCCTGTGAGTGAAATATTGGTTTTATATATTTTTTTTCGCTATTTT
>NW_016161417.1:49780-51650 GCF_001687245.7 Rhagoletis zephyria
CTGATCATTTATGTATACATTTGTCTATATCTATCTCGATTCGTTTTGGCTGTTACAAACAACCGTTATGTGAACAAAATTAATATACCCTTGTGCACAAGTGCGCTCGGGTATAAAAACATTGGATTAAGCTGAGCCAAGACAAGTGAGCAAATCGGATTAAAAATTTAAAAAGGGTGAATTTGGACCCTAACGACTAATGAGGCCTATACGCGTATTTTAGTGTTATCAAAAGCGACTTTAAAAATAATGAATGATTTCTTATCTAAGATCTTTTCCACGACTTTACGAACCATACAAATATAGTCACCGGAGATTTGCCACACAGATCAGATCTCATCATCTTGTTCACGAAGTTCTTCAGAGTGGAGGGGCTTGAGAATTGGTTTGGGTTCTTATTTAAAAATTTGCCACCGTATACCCATTCAATGGCAGTGAGATACATATTTCAAGTGTACTCTGGACGTTATTACGGTCATTAGCCCCGGTCATTAAAATAATTTATTTCTGCCCCAGGGAGTGTAGCACTGCTTTCCCTATACTTTAATGCAAAGTCCGCCACTGCTTCAAATTTATAACTGCCGACGGTAAAACAGTGCCGTGGGACTATGCTTACTACTTTCGTTTTATTTCGAGGATTTTTTCGATCATTGGCCTCTAATCTAAATTGGATTAACCACGTCACCGGTTCAGGCATACTAAAATCTCCTCATCGCGGTGTTAACGATTGTGATTGTGCAAATGGTAGACCATATTCTGTGTAAAGGTTTGACATGCACCTCTACAGCTAATCGACACCGAACCGGAATAGCTCAGCTGTATTCCCACGGCTTATGCAGATGTTTTTATTTCAGATCGTTTCTTTTGCTACTCGCATCTCGTTGCATCTCGAGATTACAACACGTCGATTCAACCATTATCGATTGGGTGATCTGGGTCTTCGTTATATCCATAATATCCGTCGCTGGTTTCATTTAAAGGTAAGCTTATCAAGTGTCAGCAGGTCGCCGTTCGCATGTACATATTTTTACAGCTCTTCACTGTAGTGTTGAAACCTCCCTTAAGTCATAGGCATTTTTGGAAAACAAATTTTGATGGGTTGGTTAAAAACTTATAATTGTCGAACTTGCCCATTTTGGTCTCTGTCTCGTCTTATGTACTTCGGGATAAGAGTTTTCTTCCTACCCTTTTTTACTCTCAATAGCCCTCTTGCACACCACAGTTTTATTCCAACCATAGCGAATAGCAGAAATCAGTTTATTGATGCAGGAGTGAAAGCTGAGTGACGCATCTGCTTTTTTATCTTTTCGATGCACGGCACGAGCTGCTTGAGTGTTTAGGTACACGTTCTTTGTTGCAAAGTTCTATTTTGACGGATGCAGCGCTCATACGTGCCACCTAAGAGCACATAGGAGAAATCTTTGATCTTTTCATTTTTCTCTTTCATCGGGATTGGTCGAGGTGTTGAAGAATATCGCTTAAATGCGTATTTTAGTGTACCATCTCTCACTGGTTTGGGTGAATTTCTTCTTCTTCACATAACAGTTATAATGACGTCGAAGATTCTATCTTCTTCTCACCTTGACCCACCTTGCGATATTTGTGGTGGAACCGGATATTCCATGTGCATTCCCTCAAATCATAGTTCTTCAGAATTCGAGAGAAAGATTTTGCGAAAGATTTACAAGCCTTTACGCGTTGGCCACGGCGAGTATCGCAGACAATGAGCTGTATGAGCTTTACAACGCCATGGACATAGTGCCGCGAATTAAAATACAGCAGCTACGCTGGCTTGGCAATGTTGTTCGAATGGACACCGGCGCTACAGCTCTGAAAGTATTCAACTTGGAACCCGCTGGTGGTAGCCTAG
>NW_016161419.1:0-11013 GCF_001687245.7 Rhagoletis zephyria
TAATTACGAGTATGCAGCCTTGTAGCCCATAAAATTTTAGTGTAACAAAATGTNGCGGCGTTATTGCTTGAAGAGGAGAACGAGTCCCAGATTGCTGATGCAGAAATTGAAAGGCGGAGATTTAGGGACATGTTTGATCTTTCTCAGATGAGTGAAGAGTCCTATATTCATCATGAACTGTATTATTCATCGCTCAAAGCCAGTGAAATTATAAACGTTGTCTGAGCACTTNCAAAATTTCGGAGATATTTTGGTCCGCCATTTTGAAACAAAAAAAGTAGTAATTCTGAAGAAATTTGAGGTGAAAGTACACATGTCAAAGATAGTCTGCGCAAAGTTTGGTAAAACTGAGAATTCCCGTTTTTGAGATATTTAGGTGGCCCGGTTGACATGGAATGCACGATATGTATGTACATATGAATCCACATAAGTACTGGG
Organism: Rhagoletis zephyria; assembly: GCF_001687245.7. Classification (NCBI taxonomy): domain Eukaryota; kingdom Metazoa; phylum Arthropoda; class Insecta; order Diptera; family Tephritidae; genus Rhagoletis; species Rhagoletis zephyria. The sequence goes on from NW_016161419.1 coordinate 439, forward strand.
AACTGCCCATCTATAGAGGACCCGTCCCCCTCTCACCTTGTGGGAGAAATGCCTTTGGCATGCGAAAATAAATGTTTCTGTCGGGCCAGTCACACCCAACAGCCGTAACCATTCACGCCGCCTAGTAAAAATAAAACATCATGCATTAGATTCAATGTATGCACATATGGTCTTCTTCATATCGCACACGATCTTCAAGGTGAGAGGGGGACGGGTCCTCTATAGATGGGCAGTTCCCGACATTAATTTAAGAGTATGTGAGTATTCTGCATTCGATTACGTTCCCGCATTCCGCTCCGCAAGAATCGAACTTAGGTATTCTTTGTTACGATCGAATCGAAAGAGGAAGAGAGAAAACATCTTTCGAAATCAGCTGTTTGCCTAGGAATGTGTGGAATCGAAACAAAACAAAAGAAATATTTGTCACCAAACTATAGCAGCTTATGAAGTTAAAGTTTGTAAATACTTTAAAATAACTAAACATATCTAACATCATTGTAATTTAAAAATAAAATTTCGTTTGTGCTTTATTTAAGTGGAAACATAATTATAAAAATGAAATCCATAGCCGCGGCGTTATTGCTTGAAGAGGAGAACGAGTCCCAGATTGCTGATGCAGAAATTGAAAGGCGGAGATTTAGGGACATGTTTGATCTTTCTCAGATGAGTGAAGAGTCCTATATTCATCATGAACTGTATTATTCATCGCTCAAAGCCAGTGAAATTATAAACGTTGTCTGAGCACTTCACAACATTTGCTACACAGAGTGGAAGATTTGAACGCAAATGAATTCCATTTTGAAAGCCGTCAGGAGGAAGGGAAGAACAAAGCTCTATAGCAAATTCGAATTCGACAACATACACACCTCTTTTTAATAAGTTAGTAAAAGCGAGTGCAATAATAAAAGCATCTTTTTTTATGTAACTTCACATTTTATGTATGTATGTATGTATGCACATACTTCTATAAATTTTATTTACCAAGAATGAATTGTATTCAGTGCATTTCACAGTCTTATTTATAGATAATGAAAACAAAAACCCCTATGCTTCCTCTTTGAAAACCTGGCGCAATATCCCTTTTGGTTGCTAATATTTGAGCCAATTTTTCGTATCGCCCGTATTACCGCTGCGAAAACGCAGAAATCGAGAAAATTCATTTATGATGACTTACAATCATGCACAGTATATTTTACTTAATTTTTTTATAAAATTGTATTATTTAAACCCACGAAAATAACAATCGAAACGTTCTCCGTCAACGCATTTGCAACTTAGAAAAACGCAACTCCGATCGAAATGTATAAAATATGAAATAGTTTTACGATTATTTCGAAGATTGATCGAAAGGAAACGGAACGCAGAATACCAAAATTGCCAAACGGAGAAAATTTAGATTCGAGTCGAAATGCAGAATAGGGCTGATTATAGAAGCAGATATTTTAGCTGAGCCAAACGTACAAGACTCTGTAATAGAGTTAGGCGTCGAAGATTTTCAACCGGTACTTGTTTCGCCCAAAGAGGCAGAAAGGGCTTCAACCTCAAATATTGTTGAAGATTCCTTAGAAGAGTCCCTTCCACCCGCTTCACACGATTAAGTAAATTCTTCTTTACGTCACCCTCTTCTTAAAACTTGGGCTAATAGTAGGCAAACACAAACGGATAAATACCTTACTGATGGGACTCCAAGAAAAAGAAAATACCGGGAAGAGTTGGATAGGAAAAATGAGGATCTAGGATTGCTACGAGAAAAGGTAGCAATCTTAGAAAAAAAGGTTTATGGTTTGGAGGTTTACCCGGATTTGGCTGTTAATAGTCAGAACAGCCAAATCGAAGAGCGATGTGGTAAATTGCCTCCACATCTTGCAATATGCGTGAGGAATTGCCTTAGGAATACCCCCCGAACTCCTAAAGGGTATAGGTTTGATAGGGAGTTGAAAACATTAGCCCTTGCCGTAAAATTCCTGTCACCTATTGCTTTTAGGTACTTAAAGCCCCTTTTCAACTGGCCCTCTCGAAGAACCCTGGAACTATTTGTTCAAGGTTGGCCACGCAACCCTGGATGCAATTACTGCAGCATTAAGGTCCTGGAGCTGAGAAGCCGTGGTTTCACAGATGCGCAGAAATATGTCTCCATCTGTTGCGACGAAATGTCTTTAAAAGTCCATGTACAATACGAGAGGAATAGGGACTCAATTATAGGACTGGAGGACTATGGAGACGAAAATCGTACCTCCAGAGTTGCTTCAAGTGTCTTAACGATTTCGTCCAAGGCATTGGTGGGGAGTCTTGGACGCATCCCTTAGCGTATTTTTTTGTGCACAAATCGTGCAAAGGAGATGTTCTGAAAAAATATATTTTCGAAGCCATAGGTCAGCTCCGGGGTATTGGACTTTATCCCTGCCAAATGGTAACGGATCAAGGGTCGAATTTCGTTAGTTTTTCGAAAATTGTAGGAGTTTCCAGAGAAAGACCCTTCTTCGAAGTTAATGGCCAGGAAATCGTATATTTTTTCGACTCTCCGCATCTCCTCAAAAGTACTAGAAACTGTTTAGAAAACAAGAAAAATAAAGTAACTTTTCAAGGCGGTCCTGTAGATTGGGTGGATATTGTGCATCTCTATGACCACGGGTCTCAATATGATATTTGCTGTACCCATAAACTTACTTCGGCACATATTAGACCTAAAACCTTTGATAAAATGAGCGTTCATTTAGCATCGCCGGTCTTTAGTAACTCTGTGGCAAGCGCAATGTTCGCTATCTATAGCTCGGGGCTTTCAAATAGTTCAAGATCCCCATCCTTTTTTAACACTGCCGAATTTATCCTTTTCTTTGACAAATTATTTAATATTTTTAATAGTATATACTTTGGGGATGTAGGAAATTTCAAACAACCCTTTCAAGCTACTGTAGACCAACTTACTTTTCTTGACGAAGCCGAACAGTTTTTGAATTCCATTAAAGTTTACGACGACTTAGGTCGCGATATTACCAATACGTATAGTTTTATTAAAGGTTGGCTCCTAAATATTAGTAGTTTACGTCGTTTGTGGCGATTCTTGTCACATTTTCAATTCACTTTTTATTGCCACGTAAATAATGCCAAGACAAAATAGAAAATTTTTTTGGTCATATACGTAGAGGGGGGTCCTTTGATGTGAGAATAACGCCGCAGCGTTTCTCATATCTCTTTAGGCAAGCCTGGGTTATAGGGTATATTAGATGCGTAAATAAAGGGAACTGTGAACTCTTGCCTGAAGATAAGTGGGAATCATTTTCTAATAGCACCCTTATTACAGCTTGTGACCATGTTTTAGTCAGAGATACTTCCTGGCAAATATTTCAAAGCTTACCCAGGCCTCGTTTAAGCTCACTTCAAGACATGATACAAAAAAGAAGGTAGTTTCAATAAACAACTTTTTGATTAAAAAGGAGATTTTTGACAATTGCTCAATTGTAATAAATTCGAAGCGGCGTTACCCAATTTAAGTTTTCTAGTGGAGGGGATTTTATATCCTAAATTTGGGAATATAAACAAAATTGTTGTATTAACACTTATCTCTTAAAAATAATTAATATTTTATCTTAAACACGTTCTAGTTTTACATTAAATTCGATAACTACTTGCCAAAATCTTTATTTTTACATTCACAAAATTGTGGTGAACATATTTTAACAATTGAGACACTGAAATTACACATTTCGATTTCTTTGTCCATGTTTTTCAAGTAACTTGAAAACGGATTTACTTTGGAACCCATAGGCCTCATGACTTTAAGAGAAGTGAATCTTATCCAATTCTAGTAAATTTCGACAATATCGTTGTTTCTTTGGGTAAAAATAAATATATTTTACTGTTCAATATTGGAGGGGGTGTGAAACAAAATTGATGATTTATTGTTAGTATGAAAACTAGAAATACAATTATGAACTTAGGGAGCATTAGAAGTCTTCTCTTTCAAAAACAAAAGGGGAAATGTTCGGCTATTTGTGCAATGGTTTATGGGTGGGGAGCGGAGACGGAGGGGGGAGGGCAACGCATTGAAAAGTGGTGTATAATCATCATTTTGACAGGGAGAATGTAAACTCGAGTTACGCTAACCACAGGATTTTTGCGCAAAATACCTTTCCACGTTGAAGGCTTTCGGCAGCGGTTAGAAAAAATAACCCTCATCAGTCCGGGTACGCTGACCACAGTATTTTTTACAAAAAGATCCATATTTCAAACCGAAGTTATTCATAAATTTATATCTGAAAATTTGAAATCATTATTTTAAACTAACGCTTAATTGTTTGACCACACGTGTGTGTTAAAATTTTTTGCTTTGGGTTAAGCGTTTGCACACAATAACCCAAAATTATTGTACAAATAACCTAGCCGTACAAAACAAAATACCTTTTACTTGTTCAAATTTCGATTGTAAATAAACAAAAAATTAATAACAAAATTTGGAGGATTTTAGATATTGGATACGGTAGCACGAAATGTCACAAACTACTTAATTGTCAGGTTGTTAATATGGCGACGAAAAAGTGACAATGGAACTACCTTCTTTTTTGTATCATGCTTCAAGATGTCCAAATCGATATTTCGGTTGATATTGATGAAAGTAGTTTTCTTCATCGAAGCGCTTTTGTTTACTTCTGCGGCTACATGTATTTTAAATATTTTAAGCATCATAACTGCTTAATGCCATTACCATTAATGCCAAGGTTTGAAGATGGAATTATTGAAAAAGATTTCTTCTTCACTATGGAGAAGCAATTTAGTAATAGCCATCTTGTTAGTCCTCCCAATGAATTTGTTGAGTTTATGTCCAAAATCGAAAAAATCTACACAGATAATTTCGATTCAAATTGTCATAGGATTGGGTTTTCCCAAATCTTATTTGAGAAAATGATAGACGTAGAGCCATACTATTGTTGTGAAAATTGCAACCCCGATGTTTTAAAATGTATTTTCATAAGAATAAGTACTTATTTTCTGGTTAACAGTTTCAATAAGAAAGCGAACCAACCAAATTTTTAAAACATTAAGTTCTTTTGTGTAACACACCAATAGAGTTCGCTTTCGGTCTGAGTGTCTGTCTGCAAAGTCCGAATCCGTCTGAAAAATAGGGTTTTATCGGTTTGGGCGTCTTGAAATTTGCTGCCCATGTAGTTAGCTTCCGTGCCCATTTTCTTGTTCTTTAATTTCCACATTTCTATGGGCGTAAGACCTTTCTTTTTTCTCATTTACATTTCAAATTAGTCTGGGTATCTGTCTGGGTTCAGTCTGGGTGTCTGTCTGCAAAGTCCGAATCCTTGTTCCCATTTCCTTGCTCTTTGATTTGCACATTTCTTATCTTTTCTACAGGCGTAAGACCTTTCTTTTTATATTTATATTCATATTTATATTTGTATATTCATATTATATTTTCATATGCTTCTTTCTAGTACTTTTTTTAGAGCAGGCCCTATATCCCCACCACATCAATTTTTATTATTATTTACTTTGTTTGTTAGCCTGTCACTGGGGGCGGTTTTGTAAATACTATGTAAATATTTTGTAAAATATGTATCTGTAAAATTCCGTACCTGAATTGTAATACAAGTATTATTTTGTTTATTTGTTTTTGTTGCAAGCAGTATTATTTAGTCGTTCTCTTATTTTTTATTATGTATTTGTATACTTATTTATATATGTACATCATTACCTTAGCAAAGAAAAGCCTAAACTAATTTTCCAGCTTTCAAAAAGTATTACTTTTGTAGAAGTTAACCCAACACCCTAGCACACACCTGCTAATAATAATAAACAAAGTAACGATCAACGGCTACAAACAGACAACACATAACAAAAGCCGTGTGATCTGCTGACTCAGCATACTCGCAAAGCATAAGCAGACAATTATAGCAAATAATAAGACAATAATAAATATTGTAAAAGACACCGATGCGACACACATGCAACGATGAGCGGCTACAAACATACAGCACATAGCTATAGCAGTGTGATCCGCTGATCCAACATATTTACAACCAAATGAAAAAGGAATGCAACAACCACACAAAGCGACAGCAGTTAGGGCAGCATTTTATATAAGACGTATTGAAGTGTTTAGAGTTTAGTTTTTAGTATGAACTCAGTAAATAACGATTAAAATACATTACTGGCGACCAACAGAGGAAAACACCCACAACCAAAAGGAAAAGGGCGATACAGCAGGACACAAAAAAACTGATAAAGGACTACGGAGCCAACGATGGAGCACTTTAAATTTAAAGTTATAAATATGTAAGCAGAGTGCTCGTTACATAAAGAAATAACAGATAAAACAAAAAATTTGTTGAAAACTGTGAAACTAGTTATATGAAAAAAATATAATCAAACATTTTTTTTTTTTGTGAAAAAACTGTGAAACTATTGTGAGGTTTCGGGAAATAATATTGTGTCAGGGCTGTAGCTTTTGCATATTTTTTCCTTTTTTCTGACCTTTTCCGTTCTTGTTATTGCAACGATTTAATGAGCAGTTCTGACTGCAAGCTAGAAGAGCTACCAGACAGAATTAACAGACTCACTCTTTCAAAAGCTAACGTAATGGACGCTAGCCAAATAACCGCTTTAGTGCAGGCTGCCGTAGCTGGAGCACTGCAACAGCAAAGGGAGACTTTCGAAGTTAAACTTCAAAGTTTTACGGAACGACTAACGACATTAAAGGCTACAGAAAATAAACCTAAAATTTATGAGCCGGTTAAAATAGTAGGGAACGTGGGATGCGAGGAACCTCTTGACCTAGTAAAATCGTTGCCAGAATTCGATGGGCAAATGAGTACTTACGTCTCACGGCGCCAAGCCGCCTATACGGCATACGAGGTATTTCGAGGCTACGCAGGTAGCTCTAGACACTGCCAAGCGGTAGGAATATTTAAGAATAAATTGAAAGGACCCGCTGATGCTGTCCTGGCATCTTTTAATACTGTCCTTAATTTCGAAGCAATAATTGCTCGACTAGACTTCATGTATGCGGACAAACGTCCAATATATCTTATAGAGCAAGAACTATCTACTCTTAGACAGGGCAACTTGTCAGTTTTGCAATATTTCGATGAGGTAGAGAAAAAGCTAACTCTCCTCACAAATAAAACCATTATGACTCACGAGGGATCTATTGCTGAGTCTATATGCACCAAGTATAGGGCAGATGCATTGAGAGTCTTCATTTCAAGACTTAGAAGACCTCTTTGCGATATACTTTTTGCATCCCGACCGGAAGATCTGCCAGGTGCTCTCGCCCTGGCCCAGGAAGTCAAAGCAAATAGAGAACGATACGTGTTCGCAGCAAATTTCGCAGCTTCTAGTGACGACTCTCCAAACAGATTTAAAAAATAAGAAATGGTAACTTAGATCAGAAAACACAGGCTACGCAAAAGAACCCCCACTTCTCAAATAAGGCTTCAAAGAAAAACGAAAATGAACAAAATCAGCCAACACCCATGGAAGTTGACCCATCAGAAACACGACTACGTCAGAATACACGCTGGCGTCGTTCTGAAAAGACAGGTATTAACCAACAGCAACAACCTTGGAAACGGCAGGCGGAGTCAGGAAGAAGCACAGGACCTAAGATACAACGAATTAACAATTTAGGTCAAGAAAATCCAAGTGAGAAAACTTATACCCAAGAAGCCGAAGCCGAGATCGAGGACCTCGAGGAAGAAGAACAATTGAATTTTTTAGGGGGAAATCCGTAATCCCGTGGATCGAACGAGGAGTAGGCCAGAAAGGTAGAAAAATCAAACTATTGGTAGATACGGGAGCTTCCAAGAACTACATAAGACCAATAACAGAATTCAAAAATATTATCCCAGCTTCCACACCATTTACCGTAAAGTCCTTACATGGCAATAGTCCTGTTAGACAAAAGTATAGAATCAAAATTTTCGGCGTTACTGCGGACTTTTTTGTGCTACCAAACATAGCAACATTCGATGGCATAATCGGGCTAGATTTGCTAAATCAAGTAAACGCTCAAATAGATTTGAGCAGTGGAGTTATACGACACGATTTTGGAAACGAAAAACTGTTGTTCCACGAATGTAGAAACGTGAACTTTATAAATATAAGAAGCGAAGAAATTCCTTCTTGTATAAGAAATAAATTTCAAAAGATGCTAGCAAACAAAAAGAAGGCGTTTGCAGACCCAAACGAGTCCTTGCCTTTCAATACAAATATTGTTGCTACCATTAGAACGAAAACCGATGAACCAATATATTCCAAACTTTACCCTTATCCCATGGGAGTAGCCGACTTTGTCAATAAAGAGGTAGCGGATCTTCTGGCAAATGGAATTATTCGTGCCTCAAGATCCCCATACAATAACCCCATTTGGGTAGTAGATAAAAAGGGGGTAGACCAAGAAGGAAATAAAAAAAAAACGATTGGTTGTCGACTTCAGGAAACTGAACGATGTAACAATCGAAGACAAGTACCCTATGCCAAGTGCAATGGTTATATTGGCTAATTTAAAAGGTGCAGAATACTTCACTACACTCGATTTGAAGTCCGGGTTTCACCAGATCGAGTTGGCAGAAAGAGACAGAGAAAAAACTGCCTTTTCCCTAAACAATGGCACATACGAGTTTTGCCGTTTACCTTTTGGCCTTAGAAATGCTCCAAGTATATTCCAAAGAGCTATCGATGATGTTTTAAGGGAAAAAATCGGCAAGATGTGCCATGTTTATGTCGATGACGTTATCATTTACTCTAAAACGGCAGAAGACCATTTAAAGGACATTGAATGGGTACTGAGGAGCCTGTATGAGGCAAACATGAGGATATCAGTAGAAAAATCTAAATTTTTCAAAACGGAAGTCGAGTACCTAGGATTTGTAGTATCAAGGGGAGGTGTAAAGACAAGCCCCGAGAAAGTCAATGGCATAAAAGGCTATGAGCAACCCACTAACCTACGGGGGCTCCGCTCGTTTCTAGGACTGGCAAGTTACTATAGGTGTTTCATTAAGGATTTTGCCAGTATAGCAAAACCTTTAACGGATATGTTAAAGGGCGAAAATGGAAAAGCAAGTGCGACCCAATCGAAAAAAATTAAAATTCAGTTAACAACGGAAGGTATAAAAGCATTCGAGAAGCTCAAAGAAGTCCTTGTGTCAGAGGACGTCACACTGGCATACCCCGATTTTACCAAGCCATTTGATTTGACAGCCGACGCTTCTTCAAAGGGCTTAGGGGCGGTGCTCTCCCAGGATAAGAAACCTATTACTATGATTTCTAGAACACTCAGAGATAGGGAAGAACATTATGCAACGAATGAAAGGGAGCTCCTGGCAATCGTTTGGGCTCTTAACACATTGAGAAACTACCTGTATGGGGTAACCAACTTGAACCTTTTTACCGACCACCAGACTTTGACGTTTGCAGTTTCAGATAAAAACCCAAATGCGAAGATAAAGCGCTGGAAGGCGCCCATTGAAAGTTTTAACGCCAAAATCCTCTATAAACCAGGAAAAGAAAACCATGTTGCAGACGCTTTGTCAAGACAACATNGACAACATATGAACACGATGGAGGTTGAAGAGGAAGCCAGCTCAGACTGTGCCACAATACACAGTGAGGAGTCACTGACATACACCATCGAAACGGTGGATAAGCCTGTCAATTGCTTTCGAAACCAGATAATACTCGAGGAAAGCGAAGGCATGTCAAAACAAAACGTATATTATGTTTGGTACTAAAACAAGACACATTATCTCATTTAACGACGTGGAATCACTCATAAAAACAATGCAGGAAACCATTAACGATAGTGTGGTCAATGCCATACACTGCTCTCTACCGATTTTGGCCAAGATTCAGCACCGCCTAGTAGAGCTTCATCCGAAGGTAAAATTCAGACACACGAAGAAAATGGTCACCGACATATTTGATGAAAACGACCAAAGGGAAATTATCGTCGCTGAACACAATCGTGCCCACAGAGCTGCACAGGAAAATGTGAAACAGATCCTGTCTGACTACTTTTTCCCAAAGATGGACAAAAAAGCAAGGGAAGTGGCAGCAAATTGTAAGACATGTTCGAAGGCAAAATATGATCGACATCCGAAAAAGCATGTAATAGCGCCAACACCAATACCTTCCCATGTGGGGGAGATATTACACGTTGACATTTTTTCTACCGATCAACAATACTTTTTAACGTGTGTCGACAAATTCTNAAGCATGTAATAGCGCCAACACCAATACCTTCCCATGTGGGGGAGATATTACACGTTGACATTTTTTCTACCGATCAAAAATACTTTTTAACGTGTATCGACAAATTCTCAAAGTTTGCGGTAGTACAAAAAATTGCCTCCAGAACTATAATAGATGTGAAACCTCCCATCTTACAACTTTTAAATATCTTCCCAAATGTTAAAACCATGTACTGCGATAAAGAAAAGTCTCTTAATTCGCAAACCATAAAATCATTTCTGCTAGGTTTCAATAATGTAGAAATAGCAAATGCGCCACCACTTCATAGTACCTCAAACGGGCAAGTGGAACGCTTTCATAGCACCCTTTCAGAGATAGCTA
>NW_016161419.1:11038-16861 GCF_001687245.7 Rhagoletis zephyria
GTTGTTCCACGAATGTAGAAACGTGAACTTTATAAATATAAGAAGCGAAGAAATTCCTTCTTGTATAAGAAATAAATTTCAAAAGATGCTAGCAAACAAAAAGAAGGCGTTTGCAGACCCAAACGAGTCCTTGCCTTTCAATACAAATATTGTTGCTACCATTAGAACGAAAACCGATGAACCAATATATTCCAAACTTTACCCTTATCCCATGGGAGTAGCCGACTTTGTCAATAAAGAGGTAGCGGATCTTCTGGCAAATGGAATTATTCGTGCCTCAAGATCCCCATACAATAACCCCATTTGGGTAGTAGATAAAAAGGGGGTAGACCAAGAAGGAAATAAAAAAAAAACGATTGGTTGTCGACTTCAGGAAACTGAACGATGTAACAATCGAAGACAAGTACCCTATGCCAAGTGCAATGGTTATATTGGCTAATTTAAAAGGTGCAGAATACTTCACTACACTCGATTTGAAGTCCGGGTTTCACCAGATCGAGTTGGCAGAAAGAGACAGAGAAAAAACTGCCTTTTCCCTAAACAATGGCACATACGAGTTTTGCCGTTTACCTTTTGGCCTTAGAAATGCTCCAAGTATATTCCAAAGAGCTATCGATGATGTTTTAAGGGAAAAAATCGGCAAGATGTGCCATGTTTATGTCGATGACGTTATCATTTACTCTAAAACGGCAGAAGACCATTTAAAGGACATTGAATGGGTACTGAGGAGCCTGTATGAGGCAAACATGAGGATATCAGTAGAAAAATCTAAATTTTTCAAAACGGAAGTCGAGTACCTAGGATTTGTAGTATCAAGGGGAGGTGTAAAGACAAGCCCCGAGAAAGTCAATGGCATAAAAGGCTATGAGCAACCCACTAACCTACGGGGGCTCCGCTCGTTTCTAGGACTGGCAAGTTACTATAGGTGTTTCATTAAGGATTTTGCCAGTATAGCAAAACCTTTAACGGATATGTTAAAGGGCGAAAATGGAAAAGCAAGTGCGACCCAATCGAAAAAAATTAAAATTCAGTTAACAACGGAAGGTATAAAAGCATTCGAGAAGCTCAAAGAAGTCCTTGTGTCAGAGGACGTCACACTGGCATACCCCGATTTTACCAAGCCATTTGATTTGACAGCCGACGCTTCTTCAAAGGGCTTAGGGGCGGTGCTCTCCCAGGATAAGAAACCTATTACTATGATTTCTAGAAGACTCAGAGATAGGGAAGAACATTATGCAACGAATGAAAGGGAGCTCCTGGCAATCGTTTGGGCTCTTAACACATTGAGAAACTACCTGTATGGGGTAACCAACTTGAACCTTTTTACCGACCACCAGACTTTGACGTTTGCAGTTTCAGATAAAAACCCAAATGCGAAGATAAAGCGCTGGAAGGCGCCCATTGAAAGTTTTAACGCCAAAATCCTCTATAAACCAGGAAAAGAAAACCATGTTGCAGACGCTTTGTCAAGACAACATATGAACACGATGGGGGTTGAAGAGGAAGCCAGCTCAGACTGTGCCACAATACACAGTGAGGAGTCACTGACATACACCATCGAAACGGTGGATAAGCCTGTCAATTGCTTTCGAAACCAGATAATACTCGAGGAAAGCGAAGGCATGTCAAAACAAAACGTATATTATGTTTGGTACTAAAACAAGACACATTATCGCATAGTGTGGTCAATGCCATACACTGCTCTCTACCGATTTTGGCCAAGATTCAGCACCGCCTAGTAGAGCTTCATCCGAAGGTAAAATTCAGACACACGAAGAAAATGGTCACCGACATATTTGATGAAAACGACCAAAGGGAAATTATCGTCGCTGAACACAATCGTGCCCACAGAGCTGCACAGGAAAATGTGAAACAGATCCTGTCTGTCTTTCAAGAACAAAAAAGCAAGGGAAGTGGCAGCAAATTGTAAGACATGTTCGAAGGCAAAATATGATCGACATCCGAAAAAGCATGTAAAGCGCCAACACCAATACCTTCCCATGTGGGGGAGATATTACACGTTGACATTTTTTCTACCGATCAAAATACTTTTTAACGTGTTCGACAAATTCTCAAAGTTTGCGGTAGTACAAAAAATTGCCTCCAGAACTATAATAGATGTGAAACCTCCCATCTTACAACTTTTAAATATCTTCCCAAATGTTAAAACCATGTACTGCGATAATGAAAAGTCTCTTAATTCGCAAACCATAAAATCATTACTGCTAGGTTTCAATAATGTAGAAATAGCAAATGCACCACCACTTCATAGTACCTCAAACGGGCAAGTGGAACGCTTTCATAGCACCCTTTCAGAGATAGCTAAGTGTCTGAAACTTGAACGAAGTATAAATGATACAAAANCACCACTTCATAGTACCTCAAACGGGCAAGTGGAACGCTTTCATAGCACCCTTTCAGAGATAGCTAGGTGTCTGAAACTTGAAAGAAGTATAAATGATACAGATGACTTAATTTTACTAGCGACTATAGAATATAACAGATCCATTCACACAATAACGAACAAAAAACAATTGAGATTCTATATGCCGGATCAATGGAAAATTCAGAATCAATTCGAAACCGCATAGAAAAAGCACAAATTGCTGATCGAGAATACCATAACAAAAATCGTCAGTGTAAAACATACAACGCCGGTGACAGGGTCCTAGTAAAGGTTAATAATAGACTTGGAAATAAGCTTTCAGCACTATACGTGGAAGAAATAATTGAAAAGGACCTAGGCACCACCGTACTTATAAAGGGGAGGAGGGTCCACAAGGACAATCTTCGAACACCATGACAAAACCTACCTACAAATTAATTCCCATCTTTTACTTACAGGTTGATAGCACTGACGCTTTTCTCGACAACCAACTCGATGGAGAAACTTATGGACTACACTGACGCCAACTACATCCCAATCCTGGAAGGGGACATGATACTATGGGAATATTACGGATATCTGACTCACTTTACTAATATATCACTGTACGAAACCATGAATAATGAAGCAAGAAATCTAATCGACTTATTTCCTCAGTCACATATGAGAAAGCTACTAGACGCGGACATAGCACACATCGAAACACTATTACGAACCGTCGACATTCACCATCGACAAGCACGAAGCCTGAACTTTTTAGGTACGGCACTGAAGGTAATCGCTGGTACCCCCGACTTCGACGACCACCAAAGGCTACAAATGAGACAGGATATTCTCGTCGATTCGAATAACAAACAATTCAAAATAAACACCCACATTCAGCAAAAAATATTAGAAATCACAGAAAAAATAAATAAAATCATTGCAACTACAAGGAAGGAAGAAATAGATACGGGTCACTTATATGACAATATAATGGCAAGAAATAGAATAATAACCTTTGAGTTACAAGCTGTCACAATATCATTAACATTCGCCAAACTTAATTTGGTCAACCCTGTATTACTAGATAGTAACGAAATAAACAAAATCATCAACGAGCACTCGACCAATGTAACAACAATAGAAATATTAGGTATATCTAGAATTAAGGTTTTACAAAATAAAAACAATTTGTATTTTGTTATAAAATATCCTATACCCGAATTAGTTTGTAAGAAAGTTAGCTTGTTCGCCGTGTCGCACCTAGGACGAATACTGCACTTCGGAGAAACCAATACTGTCGCTCAATGCAGAAATAAAACACTAGCTGTTAGTTGCGAAAAATCGACATCTGCTACCTTTTGCAAAACGCTCAACACCACCACCTGCGGGCAACAACTAGTCATGGGAGAGGTGGCAAACTGTTCAACTGTCGCTAACCATGATAAAGGTATCAAGGAAATCGATGATGGTATTGTGGTCACCAACAATGCTACAGCAAAAATTGAGGGTGAAAATGGTAACGTTAGAACGGTCAACGGCACCTTTTTGTTGACCTTTGGNGACTATAGAATATAACAGATCCATTCACACAATAACGAACAAAAAACCAACTGAGATTCTATATCNAGGGTGAAAATGGTAACGTTAGAACGGTCAACGGCACCTTTTTGTTGACCTTTGGCCAAACAGTAACAGTAAATGGCATCGAATACCGCAATAGAAATAACGCTACAACCAGGTCACCCGGAACTCCAACAGCGAAAAAAATTAATCTTTTGGGACACATAGAAACGTTAAGCCTTAACTACCTTCAAGAAATGAATGTGGAAAATATCAACCACATCGGTGCCCTGCGAAGAGAGGTTAACTCAAAATCGAATGCTTTCATTATAATAGCAATATCAGTTATAGCCCTCATAGTATTTTGGCTTACCCTTAGTAAATACAAAAAGCAACCTCAGAAACGTGCAATGAATGTTTTGGTAAGGGTGATCACCGAGAGGATCGCGGACGATCCACACTTAGGAAGGGAAGAGTTAACGTAACACCCTAGCACACAGTCAGCATTACCGGCTTAACAAGTGCACCGAATATGACACCTGCTAATAATTGGGCAATTCACAAGGTGTTGTGAAGTTATATTTTCCTAACAAAAGTTGTGTTAAAACACGACGGTTGTGAACACCTGTTACGATTATTTATTATATCTCAGCACTTAACCTCACATAACACCGAATAAACATAGGTTGCAGAGTTGTATCGTCATGTGTTATTTTTCTTCACAAAACAATAACAACATTTTTACAACTGTCATGAAATATCATGACTTCACGACAAACACGACAAATACGACACCTTGTGAATTGCTCAAATAATAAACAAAGTAACGATCAACGGCTACAAACAGACAACACATAACAAAAGCCTTGTGATCTGCTGACTCAGCATACTCGCAAAGCATAAGCAGACAATTATAACAAATAATAAGACAATAATAAATATTGTAAAAGACGCCGATGCGACACACATGCAACGATGAGCGGCTACAAACATACAGCACATAGCTATAGCCGTGTGATCCGCTGATCCAACATATTTACAACCAAATGAAAAAGGAATGCAACAACAACACAAAGCGACAGCAGTTAGGGCAGCATTTTATATAAGACGTATTGAAGTGTTTAGAGTTTAGTTTTTAGTATGAACTCAATAAATAACGATTAAAATAAATTACTTACACATTAAATCGCTTAACAAATATATATATTATATTATATATCGTCGTATTCATTGCAAAATTTAATATGTGCATTTTTTAGATTTTTCGTTTTTATGCTAGATGACATTGATTTTTACCAACAGATTGATAGCAGAGATCGTCATGTGTAAATTCGATCCGTAATCGAATTTGCAATATCTGATATGTGCTGCTATTAAGTCTCACAAAACTGACATGTGCTCAAATTGCACATATCAAGTTTTTCTATGATTGTTTTTGCACATGTCAGGTTTATTGTGTACATGCCAAAATTGAGAACCGCATGAACAATGGCACGCGACTAAAAATATTGTGTTTATCGTTAGCTTAATTCACAAAATCCCTAACTAGCAAACAAAAAATTTTTCAGGAGAAGCAAAAACATTTTATTTTTACATTCACTACAGGTAGAAAAGGTTTTTTAAAAGTGTCGTAACTTCGTTGTTTTTGATACTATCACTTTAAAATTTTTACCGAGGCTGTAATTTAGTACAATGTACCACAATCTGTGAAAAAACGCAGTTTTGAAAAACATGTCAGTTAGGACCTTTGTGAATTAAGGTGACGTTATGTAGCTGTTACTTTTACGGAGAGAGAAACATGTTTATTTAAAGTATATACTTATAAATATACAAAAAATACAAAACTACAGCACTAGCTTGAGACCATCAGCTGCATTTTTACGGAAATTATT
>NW_016161419.1:16886-18109 GCF_001687245.7 Rhagoletis zephyria
GCTGATTTTCTTACTAACAGCTTGCTTAAGGTTGCTATTTTTGCTTTATTTTCAGCCTGAGTACTTTACAGTCATCTTGTCACTAATAATTTGTGCACAGAGGGTGTTTTTATTGGAAAAACCGAGGAAGGTAATTTAGATATATTTATTTCACACGCTTATGATCCAAAAAGAAATGAACATCCGAGACATAACTATTCTTTACATCCTCCAGAATCAAGAACAATGGAATCGATAAAATTATCCGGTGAACCGTTGCCATCAATTCAGCCAAATCCTAGGGTTATGGTAACGGATATTTTATCTACCGACTTACCTCCAATATCAAATAATCACATTTTAGACGAAACTACTGGATTATTGGTCCCTAAAGTACTTTCTGTGGATACAAAAAGGCGTAGTTCGTGTTCTTATTTTTTGGATGATTAAACAGGTATTTTGGAAGAGTTGAATGAGAGTGATAGTTTATCTGAGGAGGACTTTGATATGGATACTTTCGATAAAAAAAAGGATAGAGTATTTAATAAAGATCGGAGAGTAAAGGGGAAACTATATATCGGCAAAAAGATAGAGAAAAATGAAAATGATGAACCTCAAACTAGTTTTGTCGTAAAGTCGAAAAAGTCTAAGAAAGCCAGACTGTGTGATCACAATGCTAAACCTAATGCTAAACCTAAATCTAAACCAAGGAATTTACTTTGTGCAACGATAGACGAAGAACGGAGGAATAATATTTTTGAATATTTCTGGAGCTTAGATTCTTGGGTCGCTAAAAAGGCGTATTTAAAAAATCTTGTTCGCGTTCGGCCGATTATTAGAAGGCGTAAGACTACATCTCGAAAATTTGCTAAAAATATGGGATTTGACTACTTTTTACCTAATGACAATAATCAACTTGTTAAAGTATGTAAAAACTTTTTTTTGAGGACAATTGACATAAATAATGTCACTTTGTGGCAGTGGATCAATTCTGTGAATGAAACACCAAACCCTTATAAAAAGAAAAGAAAGTCTCGAGTAATAGTAGCAGATAAATCAGACACTGTAAAGGATTGGTTGCGGTTATTACCAAAGGTGCCCAGCCATTATTGCAGGTCGAGCTCAAATAGAGAGTATGTAGAGGATTCTTTCAGAAGCAAAGCTCACATGTTTACAGAATATAAAGCTTGGTGCTCTAGTAAGAATATTGTAGCAGCACAACGAATACTCTTCTATTCTGTATT
>NW_016161419.1:18134-20393 GCF_001687245.7 Rhagoletis zephyria
AAAAAAATGGAAAATAACTAATTGAACCCATTAATAAAATAAAACTTACTTTTATTTGCGGTCCCTGATTTTTATATCGCTAATGTAATTAATATAAAACGAAAAAGGTCCAAGTATGTACTTTTACACAGCAACGATCGATTTAGCCGTTTGGTCAGCCCACGCGTTAACAAGAAATTGATTTAATTTTTACATACTTATAATATAAATATACATATATTATAAATTATTTATATATTTTCATGAGTTTTCTTTCATGCGAATGTAAAAAAATAAGAAAAAGAAAAATAAACTCTCTAATTTAAGCACACAGCCAGAAATTTAGCATTATAAAATCACAAACATAACCTGACATGTGCTTCTTGTGCACATATCATTATTGGGGCTCGAATACAAAATTTGATAAGTGCACGAAAACCAACAAAAAAAACAATTACGAGTTCATATACGGAATTTATAACAATTTTTTTATGTCAAATTATAAGAAATACTGTTGGCCATATTTTGGTTTTATTTTACTGTTTCAGAAAGATACATCCTTCGAAAAAAACAGATTTAATGCTCTCCTGAAAAGTTGCTCAAATGCACATATTAAATTTTGCAATGAACACGACGATATATTGTTTTTATATGGGTCAAAATAGGCCTCCTGGGGAACCGACCACCTTAAAAAGATCGGTAACGCGCCTGTATTGCTACCTCAGCGGTGGTGTGGAAGAGCAATAAGAATTTAAATAAATATATTTTTATCAAAAAATACAAATGACTCGTTTTGTTTTAAATAAAGTGTAATAGGTTTGGATTTAAAATTCACTTGATTATAGATTGGTTCTTCGAAAATCCCGCAAGAATTACTCACCACTCAAAATATCAGAGCTAATCACTCAAAATATCACCAGATAACAATTATTTTGTGAAAGAAAAATAGAACTCTTGGTGTATTGTTTATTGAACGCGAAATAAAATTTAAACATAATCATTAAGAATGATTTTTGGCTAACAACTTATAAGTGTCATGACCCCTGTTATTAACGCTCATATAGGGTGCATTCGAAAATGCACCATTTTCATTTGGAATGCACCTAATTGCTTCCACCATTCCTACTTCCAGGAAATATAGTAAAATGATACATTTAATTAAAATTGAAATTCATAAAAAGAACAAAAAGGAACTAGTAAAATTGTAGAATACATATGTATATAAAAATCTGTTCTCTCTAAAGATCATATGTATTTACGTAATTAGCGACTTCCTCGTACATTTAATGTAAACCACAAATTTTAATATATTTATTTAATTTATTTAATTTATTTATTTATTTAATTTAATTTAATGGTAATTAGTACATTAAGATATAATCTTTTCTTGCACAACGATGTAAATATAAGCAATTCAATACCTTAACAATAAAAAATACACAGATAAAATATTTAATAATTTAAAGCATTAAGTAATTATAAAACATTAAGAAATTATAAGAAAAAAAGAAAGATAAACATGAATAAAAATAATTTAGATTGCGAGAGTCGATAACCATGTTTTCAAGAAATTTTAATTAGAGAAATACTGAAGTATAAGTTTCTTGAAGCTGCCTCTAGACAATAACCTCCTTAGCGACTGAGGAAGGGAGTTCCAAAGTCTAACAGCGTTAACGAAAAACAGTCGGGATGAGCATAAGTAATTGAACTTGGGCACAATTAGAGTTAAAGAGCGAGAGCATTTAGTAAATATGAGTTTTTCATATAGGTATTCCGGTTTCGCAAGAGTAATTAGTTTAAAAATAAAGATGCAGTTCCTGGCATTTAAGAAATTTTGTATGTCGCAGCCAAGTATCGAGTTTCTCAACAAGGAAAGATGGTCAAACTTCTTCAGACCGTATACGTATCTCGTGGCATAATTAAAAGCTACGTCCAACTTGTGCTTAGAGTGAGTACTGGGGTATGTAAAATCAATTCTAAATTCATGGAAGAAGATTAGGGTTATAAGAAAAAGGGTCGTGGCACTTCCAGTACAAATTTACTTTTTCTTGTCCACATATCCCTGGAAGTGTTTGTGGAAGAATGCATTGGAGACTTGGTATGGAGTTGTGTATGCAAAATGTATCAATTGCTCATGGAAAAAATGTGAGTTATTAAAAAAGGAGGCATGTCGCCTCCCATACATACTAAAAACTTCTTAATACATATCTCTGGAAGGATAGAAAATCTCTCGAAGTATTTTAAATTTGTTATGGAGATTTATTTTATAAGTGCCGTACT
>NW_016161419.1:21887-34059 GCF_001687245.7 Rhagoletis zephyria
GAATCTAGTTTGCTATAAACTATCTCAGAATACGTAATAAGTGGAACTATTAAACTCTGAACCAACTTTTTCTTAGTGGCTAAAGGAACATATTGCGAAGTAATTCTAAGATATCGAAGAGTATAATATATTTTGCTCACAGTTTTGTTAACATGATCCTCACAAGTTAGCTTAGAGTTAATGACAAACCCAAGATTTGTAACTTTGTCAACTACTTTAAGTGGGCTAGTACCAATATGCAAAGGCGGAATCACGGAATGCTCAACTTTTTCCTTAAATATGGGTAGTACATATGACTTCTGCGCATTAAGATGAAGTAGGTTTTCCTTCGACCACTCAAAGATGGAGTGCAAATCCTCATTAAGCCTATAACTAAGGTCTTCGACCAACCCTATTCTGTTGGAGAGATACAGTTGTACGTCATCTGCATACGCATGTACATTGGCATTTGAGCATCTCGCAAATACATCGTTGATAAACATACTAAATAGTAAAGGACAGAATAAATTTCATTAAATGGAAAAGGGAGAGCCGGGTTCAGCCTTATAATCTAAAGCTCTCTTGAGGCATTTGCTACAGTAATGAGAAGTGGTATTTTATCAAGGCCAGGTTACTAAATTTGAGTTGGAAATATTAGAACCCGCCGTGGCACCTCCAAGAAGGTTACACGTTCACGCGTCGTATGCCTGGAACCATTTTAAGGTAAACTTAGAGGGATTGATATCTTTCGTATGCCTAGCGAGCAGATGAGATTTTATAATTTCATAGTTTTAAACGGCCTAAATACCTTAACTCGCTTAAAAAATAACGAGCTATAACGAAATGGGCACAGAAATAAAACTTAACATCACTAAATTATTTTTCATATTTGTATAAAAGCGCGGGGTGAAACCCGCGGGTATAAGCTAGTAGATACATATTTACAGGGCAAAGTCGATTTACAAAAAAGGAATCTTTTTAAAACCAAAATACAAATGTAGCCATCGTCAATTTTCAAACCTTATGCTAATCCAAAAAAAGTTCTATTCAAAATTTAAAGAATAAACTCTTTACAGCCGTGTGGGCTGTAGCTTCGTTCGAGGAGCAGTTGGGTGGATGGTTAATGATTGGGTGCTGTAGCGGTGGTGATCGTTCTGGTCGTCGAACCCAAACAGATAATGAGCTTGCGGGCGGCTGATGGAGCGTCTTTCGACTGGGCGGCTGGCGGATTGGCTGGTGCCTGGAAGATGCGTCAGCGGCTGGACGAATGGTAGGCTGGCAGGCGGATGCTGGACTTTCGGTCAGCTAGTCCACTGGGAGGTTTGTGGGTGTTTGCGTGCAGACGGTGGACACAGTTGTAAAGCTGGGCAATTCCGGTCGGTGCTGGAATTGGCTTGTGGCGATGGTTCGTTAACCGAAGGTCGGCGATGAACTCGGCGGAGCACTAGATTCCACGCGCGAAAATCTGGTTGCACGGAAAATCTATTTCTGCGTATAAAAATACTGCAGAAATTATTTTGCACCTTGCAAAAAACGACACGCTAAACGATTCGATTTAAAATACAAAGTTTATTTCAATAATGCGTTTTAGAAACAAAAACTAGCGAATATAGGGTACAATCGGTGGAGGACAAAAGCGAGCGAGATCACGATTCTTGCACGAAATTTGATTTGATGATGAAAAATTTTATGTTTTTATGTATCTGCATACATACGTATACCTACAGCGCTGAGTCTGTAAACTTATGTCAAAGTGCTGAATTGTGCTGACACCGATGTTGCCATGTGATACTAATTAACATTTCATACTTCATTTACGATATTTCATTTACGATATTTCATTTGAATGAATTTGAGTTCAAAACAGTTTGGTTATACAAAGTTATATGTTTTTTACAAGTTAAGCATTTTTTACAAATCTAAATGCTAAATACGGCGGCCTCGCTTGGACATCCTGCCCCCTCTAGGCGCACTAAGCGGCTAGGCTGCTCTGAACCCACTTCAGCGTACGGATCGCGTTTTGTACCAAGAATTTGGTAGTTTTACCATTAATTGCTTATGTGGTCGACTGTGGTGACTTCTTGCGACTACTGGTTGGACGGCGCTGCTTCGGTGGTGGCATGCGCTTTCTGCCTCCGTGGAGTTGCTTTGGTGGTTCCGTGCGATGGTTACCTACTGGGCGCTGCTTTGGCGGTTTGGAGCGAATCGAGCTTCGATGGAGGAGTGTGTGGTGTAGTTGTCCACACACTCTACAGGCTGCGGCTGACGAACACTCCTTGCGTTGATGGGACAATGCAAGGCAATTCGTGCAAAAGCCATGCGCTTGTGCGACAAGGTATCGCTGCCTAGGTTGCAGCGCCCGAAAAACTCTACAGGCACGCAGCGCGTGATGCCGAGCACATAATCGGCATCGTTGATAGTCGTCCTTCTTTGGAGGCGGGTCGGCGACGGGGTCAGGCGGTGCCACCGTTGTCGACAGTCGCGTGTGGCGAGGTGCTGGTTGAGGTGCAGGTCTGGGTGCTGGTCTGGTTGCTGGTCTAGGGGCTGGTTTCGGACTACTGCCGGTGTCGATTTTCATCTCCATCTGTAAGGATATGTATGGTCGAATGGCGGCAATTAGTGAGGCGATTTTATTCAAGCTAATTGACGGGAGATCATATGGGGTTGGGGCATACACATATATTTTTATAAGGATTATGCATACGTTCATAAAGGGAGTGTGCTTACATTGGAGATTGGCGAGAGAAGGCTGTCGAGCCAACAAGGAAGAGGGATTCGAGGGAAAGTTCTTATAGCGTCTGATCTTCTACAGGTGTGGGGCGGTCGTTTGCGGGTAAGAGACACAATTTTACAATGGGTCGTGTTAGAATGCCGGTTTGGGTACGCACGTCGACTACCCTAATGTGACCGTCTTTGCCGGGATGTGGTTTCACTATACGGCCTAGGCGCCATTCAGGGGGGGGTAGATTATCGTCTTTTATGAGGACACATTTATCCATTATCGGCTCAGGTTGTGTGTTTTTCCACTTATATCTTTTTTGGAGATCTGTAAGGTAGTCTTCCTTCCAACGGCGACTGAATTCGTGATGCAAGAACTTCACCTTTTCCCACCTGTTGACTAACGACAGATCTCGGTGGTTCACTTCTGGGAGTGATAAGAGTGAGGTGCCACGTAGAAAGTGGCCTGGAGTAAGCGCCGTGAAATCAGTTGGATCTTGGGAGAGGGATGAGATTGGCCTGGAATTTAAAAAGGTTTATATTCTCATTAAGAGGGTAGTAAACTCCTCGAAGGTAAATTTGTGGGCTCCAGCGGTTTTTTGAGATGGTGTTTAAAATGTTTTAACCGCGGATTCCCATAAACCACCCATATGAGGGGCACTGGGAGGAATAAACTGCCAGTTGATCCCTTGAGGTGAATATTTCTGAACGACTTCTTGTGACATTTCTTTCATAAAGTCTATAAATTCTTTCTCCGTTGCTCTTTTGGCTCCTACAAAGGTTGTGCCATTATCACTCATGATTTTGGCCGGATAGCCACGGCGTCCAACAAAACGAGCAAATGCAGATAGAAAAGCGTTCGTGGTGAGATCAGAGCACAGCTCCAGGTGGACCGCCTTTGTCGTGAAGCATACAAAGACGTCGACGTAGCCCCACTAAAGTATGTGATCTTAGCATTGAGGCCTTTATTTGAAAAGGCCCCGCAATATCCACACCGGTGATCGTAAAGGGCGGAGAAAAGGTGCACCGCTCAGATGGCAAAGCTGCCATAATTTGGGAGTGCATTTGCTGTTTGTGGACCGTGCAGGGTTTGCATCGAAAGATGCATTTCTTTATGAGATTCTTGAGCCGAGGGATATAGAATTCCTGTCTGGTGACCTGTTGCATCAGACGTATTTCGGCGTGGAGAAGCAACTCGTGCCAGAAGCGTAGATAGAGGGTGGCGAATCGGGACTTCTTGGGAATAATTATGGGATGTCGCTCATTGTAGCTTAAGGTGGCGTGAGCTAATTGACCGTTGACACGGAGTAGGTTATGCTTATCGATGGACGGATTGAGTGTTAGCAATGGACTCCGCTTATCGATTGGTTTTTTATTTTCTAAGCAAGCCCTTTCACGAGGGCCCTGTCGAGTCTGCGTCAAAGCTATAAGCCGGTATTTCGTAGTACGGAGTTCATCGTGGGTGAGGGACACAGGGTGAACCGTATGAACTCCTTCTACTCGACGTTTCAGGGTGTTTATAAGTCGGAAGACATACGACATTACCCTGAGGGCGCGCGGAAATGAGGAGAAACGGTCTAAAATGTCAGTATCTTCTTCAGCGGCATGGAGAGCCTCCATCCGTCGAGTTTCTGGGGCGTTGATGCCTCGCTCTGCAGATTTTGGCCAGGCTTCGGGGGGGCTTATTAGCCATTCCGGATCATTCCACCAGAGGGAGGAAGCTGCTAAATCAAGGGGTTTCCATCCTCTGGTTCCCATATCAGCTGGGTTGTCCTTGCCGCGCACGTGTCGCCAGGGGGCGTTTCCAACTAGGTCGATGATTTGCGCAGTGCAGTTGGAAACAAATGTTTTCCACGTATGGAGTGTAGAAAAACCACGCTAGAACGATTTCGGAATCAGACCACATGATAAGCCTTTTTGTGGAGAGATTAAGATGGGTTTGGACGAGAGCGACGAGTTTGGCTAGAAGGAGAGCTCCACACAATGCGAGACGGGGTAGGCTGATGGTTCGTAGGGGTGCCACTTTGCTTTTAGCTACCAAAAGACGAGAGGTTACTTGGGTGTCATGGGTACCACGAACGTATATGGTGGCGCAATATGCCTTTTCCGAGGCATCGCAGAAGCCGTGGAGTTCAACATGACTATCGGGGATATAATTTACCCATCTAGGTATTTGGATGTTTGAGATTGATTGTAAATTATTGGCGAACTGTGTCCATTTTGTTAAACGGAGGTGTTTGACCTGCTCGTCCCAGTCAGTCCCGTCAAGCCATAGCCCTTGTAAGAGAATCTTGGCTTGTATCATTATCGGCGTAAGCCATCCTGCGGGGTCGAAAAGTTTCGCCACAGATGAAAGGATTTGCCGTTTTGTGTTCGCGGATGATGCTGGGATGGGATCAGCTGTATAAGAGAAGGAGTCAGTGAGGGCGTTCCACTGAATCCCCAGAGTCTTCGTAGTGCTTGCCTTTTCAATCTCGAGTAAGTTGGTGTCCAGCAAATCTTCCTTATTTATGTCTTTCAGGATATTAGGATGGTTGGCAGCGATTTTTTTCAGGGGAAAACCGGCGGATTTTTGGGTAAGAACCTGGGTAGGAGTGAGCAGGTCATGACTCCCAGATAGGATGTCATCCACATAGGTTTCTTTGGTTAATAGGGGCACAGCCAAGGGTTGGGTAATTTTTACGTCTTGTGCTAATTGGTGGAGAGTGCGTATGGCTAGATAGGGAGCACAATTAACGCCCAATGTGACGGTTTTCAGTTTATAGTCTTGTATTGGACTTCCTGTGGATGCACGAAAGATAAGTCTTTGAAAGTCTTGGTCTTCTTCGTGTAAGAGTATTTGGCGATACATTTTCTCCACATGACCATTGAAGACATATTGGTAAGTGCGCCATTTGAGAACTAGTAGCATCAAATCGGGTAGTAGGGTCGGCCCGGTATGCAGAATATCATTAAGCGAGTTGCCGGTGCCCGATTTCTTTGATGCATTGAAGACAACTCTTACTTTCGTGGTTCTTTTTTCAGGCTTTATGACTGCATGATGGGGAAGATAATAGGAGAAGTATTTTCCCTCTGAGGTTATATGATTGAGGGTAAGATATTCCTCCAAAACACTGTCATAAAGATGTTTTAGATCGCTTTTCTTGAGAAGATTCTTCTCCATACTGAGGAAGTGTTACAAGGCTGCGGTACGAGAATATCCTAAGGCGTTTTTATCAGGAAAGTTTGACTTAAGTGGGAGTCGGACTATGTAACGCCCTTCAGTGGTGCGGGTCGTTGTTGATTTATAAAAATCTTCACATATCTCGTCTTCCGGGGTGATGTCTTCATATTTTGGAACTTCTTCTAAGTTCCAAAATTTTTTAATTGCATATTCAAATGCTCATTTGTGGCATCCTCTACCTGAGTCGAGAAAGTTGCAACTCTTTCTGGGCCGCTCAGTATCCAACCGAATATGGTGTTCTGGGCAAGTAAGTTGCGAGAGATTCTTTCAAGACCATCAAGCATAATTTGGGGAAGCATATCGCTGCCTATAACCAGGTCGATTTGGGAAAGAGAGTGACAGTTAGGATCTGCTAAGTCAAGATGGGACCATTTCTTCTTTTTCTCAGAATTTATAGGGAATTTTGGAAGCAACTTGGTTAGTTGGGGCAGTACTATCGCTTGCGCTGGAATTTCGCGCTTTAGATCAGCGCTGACTATGACCAAGGAGCACAACTCGAAGTTTGGCAAGGTAGCCTTAGTCTGGTCTGGGCTTTCGATGAGATAAAAGTGCGTTGGGAGCCCTGATCAATGAGTGCTCTCAGTTTGAAGAGCTCACCTGTATGTTTTACATGGACTATCGCAGTTGGGAGGAGTACTTGGTTTTCATTTTCTGTATAAAGGGATTGCACTTGATTGGAAAATTGGGGGAGCTCGTCTTGGGTTTCCGAACAGCCCGGCGTTTGCAGGTTAGCAGAAGCTGTTGAACCTGAGAACTGGTTCTCCGGGGTTGTCGTTGACGCTGGTTAGGGGTGGAGGTTACGTCCTTGTGGAGAGTTGTGTGATGCCTTCTTTGACATTTATAACACGTCCGATCAGATGGGCAGTCTTGGAGGTTATGCGTGGAGGACAGGCAATTGGTACATAAGTTATGTTCCCTTACTAATTTTTCGCGATCGTTTATGGAGAGTCTTTTATATTTGGGACACTGACTGAGAGAATGGGTTTGTTGTTTGCACATCACGCAAGCGAACTTTTTCCTTTGCTCTGTCATGTGTGACTGGACCTGAGAAAAGGATCTATTTTGTGACCCGAAGGTTTGTATTGGTTTCGAAGAACAATAGGTCGTGGGATGGGAGTAGCCTTTTGTTACTATTATTTGCGAAATTAGGCTTGTCTTTGGGTGGTCGCCATTGGTCGACCCTTTCAACTACCTTGTATCTTGTGGTGAGGAACTGGTTCATTTGGGACCAGTTGGGGAGGTCTTTCCTCGAGCTTAGGGACTGTTCCCATAAAGTAACCGTGTTCTCAGGGAGTTTCGAGGTAATTAAGTAGATTAAAATGGGATCCCAGCTTTCGGTGGATACATTCTGGGTTGCCAGGATTTGGAGGCAGTTGTTAACAGTGGATTGAAGTCTTTGAATTTCTTCACTGTTCTCCACCTGAATTGGCTTTAGGTTAATTAGAACTCGAATCTGGTTGTCCACTAGTACGCGCTTGTTCTCATATCATATTGTCATCACTAAGGGCGAATTGTTTCACGATCTGGCCGGCTTTACCTTGTGTTTTGTACCTAAGGTGGTACAATTTTTGCGCTTTTGTGAGTTTAGGGTGGTTTATGTAGACCGCCGTGAACATGTCACGGAAGGACGGCCATTGTTCATAACCCCCTTAAAAGACCTCAGTATCACCAAAAGCCAAAGCCAGATTCGTCTTTGGGTTGCGACGTAGAGTGCGCAGGCACGGGAATGCTCGTTTATTTGAGGAGGTGGAGCTGGTCACCGCTTTGTGTCCTCATAGGTGATGAGGCATGACCGGTATTTGCTGTAGGCACAAGTTTTAAAATCTTCAGGGAGGTCATGCTCATCTGTCTCTACTACCATATCATACGAATTTTGCACTCGTGCCCAGAAATTGTCTATGTTGGCATTTTTAATATCTAGGGCAGACTCAGAATTATCTTCTAATGGGGTTGATCTAAATCGTGTGCAATAATCCATAAAATTATCAGTCTCTGCTATGAACTTAGTGGATGAGACCGAAGGTTCCGATTATTTTGCGGACTTTCCACTTGAACGCGTCGGGCGTTGTGATTCGGTGGAAGCGCTTTGACCTTTTTTGTCATCACTCATTTTGGGGCTTTTGGACTTGTCTTCGGTGTGGGTTGCCAATAACATCAAACGTATGAGAATTTACGGTTATATGGAGGTTATTACTTCGAATATGTGACGATTTGAATTTAAATTCACGTTTGAAATGCAGAAATCAGAGAGCTTGGAGAAAAACAAATAAAATTTTGCTGAGGTATATAGAAGACACAATAGACCGCTATAAATTTCAGTAACTCCGTTAAAGAGATGTAAAAGTGGATATTGGAGGTATATGGTTGAACTGAGACGAACTAGTTTATATTAAGAAAAATTGGGGAAACCACTTTGTTTGAATGGGTAGGGGTGGTATCGTGTTTACTCGCGAAACTATTTTCTACTCACACGTAAGCACAGAATATACGTATTTTAGAAATGATATGTTACTAAATAAGGATATATTCAATTTTATAATTATATCTCGCTGAGATGAGTTTTTTGGCCCACTGTATATGCTATTTACTTTTTATGTACATATATAACGAACGAACTGGGAACGGGATACTGCTTATACGAGCAAAGGGAATGTTCGAAAAAACACAACTTTATCTATTTAAATGTACATATGTACGAATGTATGTACGCAAATACGCTTTTACTTGGGTATCGAAAAATAAGCGCTTTGATTATTCACCCAATGATTTTCAATAATTATTTGGCTTGTACGAGACGCAGCCAATATGGGTTTTGCAAAATTTTTTAGTTTAGTTTGCTTATATGGCGGGATTTTCTATAAGTATATACATATGCATAGACACACACGTATGTATATATTTAATGGTTTTTTTTTTTTTTTTTTTGTTTTTTGTAGAGGTGGCACAAAGCATTGAAAGCCGAAAAGTGTGGGACTTGCCTTTCAGCTCACCGCACTAAAAACCCACCCCTGCTCCGTTTCCCTCCCACCGTGGAACTACCGTCAGGTATTACTTCGCGGAGGGGGAGCGGCCTATTGCCAATCTATGAAATTCTGCGGAGTTGTTCCGCTCGACGCAATTTAGATGAAATTGTGCTTGCCAAATTGCAAACAACGGACCAGTTATCTTCTGACTCAAGCATAGTATCCACAAGGTTATGAACCGTAAGTGGCCTACCCACCTTCCTGCTCGAGTCATCCCTTTCGATTGCAAACCTCGGACAGACGAAAAAGCAGTGTTCAGCGTCTTCAATAATATCCTTTGCACAGAAGGTGCAGAAGGGATCGTCTTCGTGCTTAAATCGGTATAAATATGATTTAAAGCACCCATGCCCTGTCAATATTTGGGTCAAATGGAAGTCCACTTCCCCATGTTCCCTACTTACCCACCTTGATATCGAGGGTATGAGGCGGTGCGTCCAACGACCGCTGGCTGCGNCTGCTTTACTAAACTGGCTGCATCTACCGTTGACCGCCCCTTTCTGAAGCCGAACTGTGTCTCTGAGAGGCCTCCCTTTTCCTCGATTGCTTCTAGCAGTCTATCGCTGATTATGCGTTCGAACAACTTGCCCGTCGTATCCAACATGCATATAGGACGATATGCTGAGGGATCTTCTGGTGGCTTCCCAGTTTTCGGCAATAGAACTAGCCGCTGGCGCTTCCATGCATCAGGAAATACTCCTTCTTTAAAGCATTCGTTAAAACTATCGACGAACACTAGGGTTCGCAGCTACAGCAAGCTTGAGGACACGATTTGGAATTGCATCCGACCCCGGTGATTTATATATATTTTATATATTTAATGGTATGTATTCGTATATGTGGGTATGCACAAGAGTATGTTTCGTTTTCGATAAAGCTGGTGGATGAACTTTTGCCGAATTCTACCGTCGACAAGCGGTATTGCAAAACAAATATGTCGTTCGTCGTTAACTCACGAATAATATGTAAATGTGTATATTTTCCCGCCAAAAGTGCTAATTATATATGTATTTTTAATTGTATATAGCCGTAGTTTTGAGAACAAAAGAATTTTATCTTTACTTACGGCTTTTGTGGATACTTAGACTTGAGTCGCTGATTCTTTGTTTTGGGAGAGAAGGACCAATTTACAGCCGTGTGGGCTGTAGCTTCGTTCGAGGAGCAGTTGGATGGATGGTTAATGATTGGGTGCTGTAGCGGTGGTGATCGTTCTGGTGGTCGAACGCAAACATATAATGAGCTTGCGGGCGGCTGATGGAGCGTCTTTCGACTGGGCGGCTGGCGGATTGGCTGGTGCCTGGAAGATGCGTCGGCGGCTGGACGAATGGTAGGCTGGCAGGCGGATGCTGGACTTTCGGTCAGCTAGGCTACTGGGTGGTTTGTGGGTGTTTGCGTGCAGACGGTGGACACAGTTGTAAAGCTGGGCAACTCCGGTCGGTGCTGGAATTGGCTTGTGGCGATGGTTGGTTAACCGAAGGCCGGCGATGAACTCGGCGGAGCACTAGATTGCACGCGAGAAAATCTGGTTGCACATAAAATCTATTTCTGCGTATAAAAACGACACGCTAAACGATTCGATTTAAAATACAAAGTTTATTTCAATAATGCGTTTTAGAAACAAAAACTAGCGAATATAGGGCACAATCGGTGGAGCACAAAAGCGAGCGCGATCACGATTATTGGACGAAATTTGATTTGATGATGAAAAATTGTATGTTTTTATGTATCTGCATACATACGTATACCTACAGCGCTGAGTCTGTAAACTTATGTCAAAGTGCTGAATTGTGCTGACACCGATGTTGCCATGTGATACTAATTAACATCTCATACTTCATTTACGATATTTCATTTACGATATTTCATTTGAATGAATAATAATGGAAATTTGAATTCAACACAGTTTGGTTATACAAATTTATATGTTTTTTACAAGTTAACCATTTTTTACAAGTCTGAATGCTAAAGACGGCGGCCTCGCTTGGACAAACTCGAAAAACAATGCAATTGAAAAAAACCTTAACTATAACACTAACACTATAAAAAGTTATCATCTTGACTGCACTCAAATTCTTTTCTAGAGGCTCCCAAATCTTTAGGTCAGATCAATTTGCACGTGTTCAAGTAATAATTTAATACAATGTAAATTGTTAACGTACATAGTTTAAAATACAAACAGAAATACATACGTATGTACACATCACATTTAATGAATTACAAACAATGCATTTTCTATGAATAGTCGTCAGCAGCATCAGCAGCCTTCCAAGCAGTTAAGCCCAAACGAAATCTTAAGATAGGCAAAAATGAATATTAAAAATATTTGCTTGGTGTTCTCTGGCCATCGCTGTTGTTACTTTTGTTTGGCATGTTTAGAAACGAGGTACTGCTGTTGCTTTTGTTACTGATGCTATCAGCAGAAGCGTATGATTCTACTTTAACTAACGACTCTTGTTGTTGACGGTGTGGTGTGGTAAAGCTGCTTGGAGATGGCTCTCTTGTAGTATATTGGCTATCAAGCACCAGAAAATTTCCATCACGCATTCCATATGCCACCGATTGTCGTGGATCAATTAAAATACTGTCAGCTTTTTGGTACTCTAGCAACTGTTGTGTCTATGGCGGAGTTATGTGGAGCTGTTGCATGACTAAAATCAATTTGGACTCTTTGAGAACTGGCTTGTTTGTTGCGAGAGCTATTGGCATCAAATGTATGCAATTAGATTTCCAAACGAGCAACTGTTGAATACAGGAAAATATTTATATTATATAATTTTTTCACACACAAAGCACAAATTAACTGTCGGTCCTCGCCCGCGGAAGCAAAATGTCTACCATGTGGAGAGAAAGCGACGGCGCAAACTTAGTCAGTATGGCCAGTTAGTGTATAATTTTCTCGTCCATTTTGACCTGTTTCCGCTAAAGTGCACTACTTCTCTTCTTTTTTGGCGCTGTAACTGCCTAAGCGATTTTGGCCGAGTTCAGCAAAGCACGCCAGTCGTTTCACCTCTGTGCCAACTGACGCCAATTGGAAACGCCAAGTGAAGCCAAGTCCTTCTCCACCTGATCTTTCCATCGCAGTGGGGGCCTCCCTCTTCCTCTGCTTTAAACGTTTGCCGTGGTCGTCATCATAAGGGGATGTCTCATCCGATGCTTTGCCTTGCTTCTTCACTGGAAGTGGTTTTTACGTGGCGGGTCCCAAGCCCAGCGCACAACCCATTGCTGGGGCGGG